>NC_142607.1:11367086-11670116 GCF_041222555.1 Hakea prostrata
TTCCTGACAGTTGAAACTACTGTGGATCAGATGAGATACAAGAGATGTATAACCATGATCTCAGCTGCTGAATTTAATATTGACCTAGATGCTGGGGTAGATAACTGTGTCATTAGTCGGAGCTGTACATTTGGAACTATTTGTCTCTTTTGGTCTTCATTTTAGGAGCCTTAACAGCATAGTCCATGCTCTTTGTTCCCCAATGGATGGGAGACTATGCTGTGAATTAGGTGAACCAGTGGGAATAGGGAGTTGTGCTCTCTCTCTCTCTCGCACACACACACATTCTTAGACTACATAGTAGCACACATGATTCTTTACATCATCAGTACAATATTCTGTCATACAGATTCATATTCAGATAGATGGTACAACAACAACAAAAAGTCAATAACAATAACAATAGTAGTAGCAACAGCAACAACAACAACAACAACAACAACTCCAAATTTACTTTTTAGCATTCCCTGAATCTAAACTGTAGAAAACCCAAGATGCTTTACCTCCCCTTGCACCAGTGCAGCAATTCGAGTTCCATTGCGAAGCTGAGGTGTAAGTTTCTCCCACCAATTGACGAGGGTGGTCTTCTCAAAGAACACCTCTCTTCCTAGGAACCCAGCTTGAACCCATTGCGATACATCCTTGTCCAGTTGTGGCACGCCCTCCATATGCTTGTTTGTGTGAATTCGAAGATCTTCCACTTTAGCCCAGAAACAAGATTCCGAATAGTAATCCACAGGCTTATGATCAGCATACTCTAACCATCTTTGTGTGTATCGATAGCGCTTTGGCCTTGGTTGTCTATCCTTCTTTGGTTGCATGTATGCTCCAGTATCTTCGTCTTTTGAATGGCGATAGTAGTTCGCAATGTCCAAAGGTTCCATAAGGCGTCGGAACTTGGTCCCCAACTCTATCCATTCCTTCGTCCCCTCAAAAGTATCAGGCAATTCATACCTTTTCAGCATCTCAATGATTTCATCCCAAATCCCAGCAAGCTCTAGCCTGGTTACATTTGCCTGGAAGTCCTCTGCTTCCTTTTGTAGCTTGAAAGCATCGTAGTATCCAACCTCGCGCATCTCACCTCTAGTTTTGTATTCTTGAAGTTTTCTCAGTGCCTCTTTGATCTTGCCACTGTTGTTATCTATCCTCTCTTGGTTTCTCTGCTTTTGTTTCTGTGCCTCTCTAGCTGCAGTGAGGCACAACATGGCTCTTGTGCTCTAACAAATACCACAACCACACAATATATTAGCACTAAACAATTCACCCACCCATCTTTAATTTTGCTTGATATACTAACATTAATAGATTGACCAAACATTCTATCATATATTATTTACGATGGTTACCCATATTCCAGTTCTGTGTGCTCTGTTGGGTGTCAATATTTGACTCTCTAAAACTTCTGTGTGTAGTGCGTGAACATTTAACTCTAATACCCTTCTGTGTTCTATGTTGCACATGAACTTTGGACTCTCCCATAAATGTTGCACAGAGGTTTAGTGTGTGAGTGAAAGGTTTCCTTCTCACCCTTAGTCAAAATAAAATTAGCTTTTCCTTTCCATATTGAAAATTGATAAACTCTCTACTAAAAATAAAAATAAAAATTTGAGAAACTCACCAGTCCGAGTTCCCTGACGAAGGTGTCATTGCCACTAGCACATGCAGGAGATAGAGGAAGTTGCAGCAGGAGATGCTCTAGATCAACAACATCTTCCCTCCCCAAACTGCCTGAGATTTCGCTCACATAGTGTAAATGGTCCTTAAAACTCTTGTAAGAAATTTCCTGCACTGCTTCTAGATTTTCCAATTGAAGACTATAAAACAGTAATTGGAGAATGGCATCTGGGTTTTTGATTGTGAACGTTCTTCCATTCCCTGTACAAAACACATAGGTTCCAAAAGGCCTGTAAGGGCTGAGCGGTACGAAACTGCCAACTGCTTGTAACAGTGAATTTGTACACCCCATAAACGAGCAGGCAGTGTGGCTGGCAAGGGAAGAAACGTTTCTCACAATGTCATGGAAGGTCGACAATGCTTCTTGAGATTTGGCTATGGGTTCCATTTGGGTTGTGTAGCAAGGGAGTAAGGTTTGCAGTTTTCCATTAATGGCGGAGAGGGGAGAAAGTAAGACACGAGGCATAAGATCATATCTTAGAACGAAATGTAGAAAACAGGATGCCCAATTTTCCCTCCGAATAGCATGACCAAAAATTTGGTCTCCGACCAAGGGAGACCCAAAGGTTACACACCAAGCAGGAATATGATTTTGCTGCAAAAACAAAACCGTAGCTAATATGGCGATCGGACCTCCCGATGAATATCCAGTAAATATTACTGTTCTCTTCTCATTCACAGCTTTACGCACCTGAGGTTTTGAAGAAACCAGTTAACATAAGATGGAAAGGAAAATTTTACAGAGTAAGCTCGTGAAGCAAATCGAAATAAGATTCAAAAAGAAAAATGAATCGATCTTACCTCGTTACCCAACTTTGAATCTTTCAGTAGATCTTCGAAGCGGCGATCTTCTGCACTTCGAATATCATCCTTCAAAAGGCTTCGGAACTGATTTAAAAAGTTGCAATTAACCGCTGCAGTTACATCGTTACCAATGCTTCTAAGGGAACGAAAGAGATTCAAGTCAACGGATTTACTTCCAAATGGATTTTCAGAGCCGGAATACCAATCACTGACAGTACCAGTACCACGGAAAGCAAAAATTGCATAACGCGAAGAATTTTCTAAGAGGTAAGGACGGTTATTAGTTGCAGATTGAGCTTCTGTAGCTAAATTGCAAGCTTTCCTCACCAGCTCAGTTTCCATACCTAAAGCTCCAGCAAGGTTTCTCCTCTCCATTACTTCTTCCTCTACTGCTCTTCGCCCTTAGTAGCTTACTTATCCTCTCTGCAAGACCAGATTTTTCTACCACGAAGGAGAAAGGAAGGGGTTTTGAAGCTTCGGTGCCTCTTGCAGCCTTGCTTGCAGCCATTCTTAAACGAAGAAAAGTAGAAGACATAAAAAAAAAAGAATAAAGACCAAACGAAGACTAGGATTGATATGGTGCTCGTCGGTGCTGGATTGCATTGTTACTACTGCTTCAGGAACTGGAAGATTGGAATCATCTGGATGGAGATCATGTTTAGCAATTTAGTTATTTATTTTTTTGGGGTGGCGTGGAGAAAGGGGTTAAAAGTGTCTTGACATTGACATTGGCTTGTGAACATGTCAGTCTTTAAATATCTAAAGTCTAGTACTGGTGGGACCTACACCCTCTGTTTCCACAATCTAGGGGCTGTTTCTTATCTGCCACGTGTGCCTATTCGTATGGCCAAAGAAAACTCAGGAATTTCTTTTGATAAAATTCTAAGAATGATTGACTAATTTTACAGTTGCATGCTTCCTAGAAATTGCAAGGTAGGTCATCGGAACCTGCCTCCCTTGTTCGCGTTTGGCTTCAATGCTGCGTAATTAATGAAACTGCGAATGGTGACGATTTACTCTGACACGCGTGCTGTGCAAGGTTTGATCTCGACCACCATTTTAAATCTTGACCATGGACAGCTCAGTTTTGCGCACTATGTTTCTTACAAATTGAAAAATATATTACAACATGGTGAATTTTCAAGCTAGTGGACAAGAAGTCAATATCAATACGCGTTAACACATCAGAAAGTGATTTCTTTCTTTAGAATTTTTGAAGTGGAGTATGGTGATAAGCTTTTTTTTTTCTTCAGTCCAATCGGTGATAAGCCTTTAAAATACTAAGGAATACCCACAGAATTGGTGGGCCAAGAAAGAGATGTTTAAAGACACCAAGGAGAAAATGTCAAAGAAAATTTAAGGTTTGAAGCACAGACTTCATTTTCAGGCCGGCAAGAAAGTGCTAATAAAATCAATGGCATGCTTACTTTCTTCACATGCAGCCTAACATTTTGCACTTCAATCATCTATTCACGGTGTTTCTAGGAAAGGTTGTATCAAACTGATTTAGCCTGGGAGTGGCGCTACTCCAAGCAGTCAAAGGCCCAAATGCATTTTGGAGTCCAGGGCAAATCTAGATCATTGAGTGAAGTGATTATTTAAATATGTCTCTTTCTCTCGTTTTTATTTTCATTTTTCTATACAGTAAGTTTTACTGCTCTATTTTATTTGAACCATGCAATTGTTCATATTCTATGAGAAAACTATTTGCTATATTTAGTTAATGTTCATATTCTATGAGAAAACTATTTGCTATATTTAGTTAATGCTAGTGCTCTGTTATTCATTAAGAAAGAAAAAAATAATAATATATATTTATTGTGATCCACTAAGAGCTGTCCTTTTTTTAAGAAGATAAATTTCATTCATTGAACTGAAAATGAGAAATACACCAAATGAAAAATGCACATGAAAAAAAGAAAAATAGATGCATGAAAATATAAGGATCAAACAAAAACATTCAAACTAAAGAGATAAATTTTATCAAACTGTCTATACATGCAATATACAGGTAAAAATCACTCAAATACTAAAAATTCAATAAAACCTTAGAAATAAGACTTTAAAGACAATATGAACAAATAATCTCTAACGATGCAAAAATCACTTTTCCATAACAAACACCAAAAAGGTGAACACAAGCCATAAACGCGGAGAGTAACATGCCACCATGACCTTTCTAAGTCTATCAGGGTACGTTTGTTTGTTGGAACAAAGGTGGGATGGGAAAATTTTTGAAAAAAATAAACTTTTTCTACTTTTCCTAAAAGTGTATATTGTTTGGTTGTTTGAAGTGAGAAAGTGTGAGACAAGCTTCCTTAAATCAAGAAAACTTGTCTGGTGAGGTGGCAGCCCAACTTTCCCACGGAAAAAAATCCTCTGCTGTGCACAGCAGTGCGGCACCACAAATCAATACGTGACTTATTCCTATTAAATGGTTCAGATTAGAAGGAGGATTTTAAGTGAATTGACCCACCTTCTTACCCATTTTAACAGAAAAATAATTAACCCGTTTTGTGACCCGTCTAAATATGGATGCCGAGATTTCTTTCCGTTTTAGTTGGAATGTTTTCCAGCGATGGTCCCTCTCCTCCGTCTCTCTCGCCCCACCATGAGCAGTTGCAGAGTTGTAGGTAGAAGAGGAAGCGCAGGGGAGAAAGCTAGATTTGTATACCTTAGCTTTTCCTAATGCCACAGTGAGAAGACTGTAAATAAGTTGAATCGCTGCTAACATAAAGATGAAAATATGTAGCTGGTTTAACCCTTCCTGTGAAACCAGAGAAATCATTCCCTGCAAATCATTTAACATAATCCATCATTACTATTATAAATTGCTCTGTTTCGTAGGTTTAATTTGATTTTAGATGATTAAGTATACAGTTAATAATAAATTGCAGACATACTTTACTGGCACATTTATAAGTGCGCAAGGAAACTTGTCTGGGTGGCAGCCCAACTTTCCCACCCAAGGCTTTATAAAATCCTACAAATTTGATGGAATTTTGTGATAAAGTTTGGAAAAATAAAAATAGAACCCACCATTATCATTTTTCACTCTTTTTATTTTCTTTCTTCTCTCACCCCACTACATAGAGGGCCCACTTTTTTTTTTCTCCTACCTCATCTTTGCAAACAAATGCAACCTCATTGTTTGGTACATTAGTTTGAAGATGTGGGCCCCAGATGTGGGCCCCAGATATGGAGACGGTGAGTCACCGGCACCGAAAGTCTTTTTAGTTGATTTAAAACTTGAACTTGATACCCATCGCACGTAAAGTCTCTCTCTGTCTTCTCGAATCTCGAGCCTCTCTTCTATCAATTAATATAATATGATAAAAGCTTTTTGTCTTGTGTTCCTACCAAAAAAGCTTTTTGTCTTTTCCCTCTCGGTCATTGTTTACAATAAAAAGAGCTTTCTTATTTCGAATTCTTCCTGGAGTAGCCTTTGAAGTTTCGCCTCACTTACAATTTAGAATAGATCAAAAATAATGACTGAGCAAATTCGAGTTTAGGTCTTCTGCGTCCAAGCAGGCGTGCGTTCATTCTAAATGTATTATCTATCTATAGTGTAGAATAGTTGGATGGACTCAGCCTCGGCAGTCTCTCCGCCTCCGCCTCTCTTTTCTCCACCTCTCCTCCTCTTCCCACCTTCTTCTCCTCCCTCCTCTGCTCGCATCGGAACTTCAGATCGGCATTTTTTTTCTTTTTTATTTTCTCTTTCTCTGGTTTCGCACACCAGATCTGCAGTTCTTCACTGTCTACTCTCTCCGCCTCTTGTTTTACCTTCTCCATCACCACCCCCACCCCTCTTCTGCTGCTTCTCCTCCCTCTCTCCGCCACTCTCCCGTGACGGGTTTGAAAAAAAAAAAAAAAAACCCTCCATCTCTCCTGCTTCTCCTCTCCCGTTAATCTTTGTCTCTCCACCAGATCTGCCGACGCACACCAGATCCGGTCTCCACAGATCTGGTGTTTTCCTTTCTTTTTTTATTTTTCTGGTTCCCTACCTCCACTACTCACTTTCTTTTCTTTTTTTTTTCTTTTTCTTTTGCTTGCTGTTTCTATCTTTCCTGTCTTGGCTTCAATAACCAGATCTAGGGTTTTCCCTTAGTTCTGTTTGTTTGTTTTGTAGTTTTCGTTGCAGTACTTCACATAACAACTCCTTTGGTTGCAGCATTTCTTTGGTACACACACAGAACAACTCCAACACCGGAGTACAAGTTCTTCCGTGTCGAGCTGACAGCCGCGCGGCGGGGAGCCGGATGGGAGGTTCAAACCTTCTCCGCACTTTCGTTTCTACCATTGCCACAACGAGGAGTTTTTGTCCGCCCTTGCGGCGTTTTGTATGTCCCCCTATGTGGGTGTATGTAAGTCCCCTTATGTGGGTGTATGTTTGTTCTAAGGGTTTTGTGGACGTGATTCATTTTGGGCTTGACCCAACCCCTTACCCGCCTAGCCCTCAACATGTATGACAGTTTGGTCATTTGCCGCTCCTTGGTTCGGTCCGAACTTTGTGTACTCATGCATATGTGTTTGTACTTTTTTTAGCTATCTGAATGAAGTACTGTTTAAAAAAAAAAAAAAAAAAAAAAAAAAAGAATAGTTGGATGGATGTATGTTCTATCCAAATTAGTGGATTTGCATAAAGCAAATTAACATTCCAAATTGGAGACCATGTATACCCTTTTTATGTTCCGTAAGTATAGGCATCCTAAACTATATAATCGAGATCTTTTTCTCAAAAACAGAGCTAGGATTCAACATGGGGACTCTCACCTCTCAGTCCGAATAACATATTGTGTAGACCCATTTGGGACCTACCGTGAGTTCTACCTCTGAATAATTTTATTTTATTCAACTGTAAAAGACTATGTAAACCAAACGAATGATGGTAGTTAGTTTTCTTACAAATTATAAATATTTTATTCATTATATCAAGTCAAATCAATAGAATAACAAAAAAATCTAGAAAGAAAGAGAATATTAAATTAATTAAAATAAGGGTAATTTTCATTTAGACCTCTTGAGGTCTTGTCTGTATCATTTTTAGTCCAAAAAAATCTAGACTTTGCATCTGCTTCCCTGTACTATAGAAAAAATCAGTTTAAGGACAAATTATTACTTTTATGACTAATTTGCTCTTTTTATTTTTTATTTTTTAATCTAAGAATAATCTTAGCAAGATGGGTGAAGAGATTCTCCCTTCACCCATCTTCTTCATTGATTGAGTTGAACAAATGGCCTTGTAGACAGAAATGGTTTGACACACAACATGTTGGAAAACATACACCCATTGAGCCCAAAATTCCATTCCCACCTGAAATTCCTCAACACCATTAGTTGAATCTATCAAATGGTCCCTCAAGAAATCGATCGATTAAATGCAAAATCTCCTTCACTTGAGTTGAGTTTTGGTGACAGAGAAAGAAAGAAAAAATTATACTTACTGTAGCGCCTACAACTGGAGCAAATATACCAAACATCTTCTATACAGGAACCTCTTCTCCCTACCAATGACAATTGATATGAAACTAGAAATTCCAACACTTGGATCGAGATGAGAGAGAGAGAGAGAGAGAGAGAGAGAGAGAGAGAGAGAGAAATAACCTCCATTTTGCCAGTAGAATCTATAATAAATAGAGGCAATAGCCATGGAAGTGATTCCTAAACTGGACATGACATCCTGCGACCAGGTAAGTAAACCGCTCCGATTTCTTTCTGGATAATCTCTCAACAATTCGCACTGAAATCAGATTAAACTCATCGGTGTTCTTTTCAGTACTACATATCCACTCCTTCTGCTCCATGACAGAGCAAATAATTAAGCTCATCTTCTTCTTCGCCTAGAAAACACTGGGAGGACGGTGAACGATTGGAGATGAGACAGACGTGGAATAGAAAACCAAGTTAGGTTTCGGAAAAAGGATTTCTATCAAGTAGGAGCATTTCAGCGCCCGTAGCGATGGGAATTTTGGCTGCCATGGTTGTTCTCTTTAAGAACGAGTTTAGCAATCACCATAGAAGAAGAAACCAAATGTGGCTTTGTGCACTGTTGAGAACATAAATTTTCCCCTTTGCTCAATTTAATCAATGAAGAAGATGGGTGAAGGAGGAATCTCTTCATCCATCTGGCTAAAATTTTATTTAAATAAAAAATATAAAGGGCAAATTAGTCATAAAAGTAATAATTTGTCATTAAATTGATTTTTTCTATAGTATGGGGAGGCAAATGCAAAGTCTCGATTTTTTTGGACTAAAAATGACATAGACCAAACCTTAAGGGTCCAGATGAAAATTACCCTTAAAATAATGACAAAAGAAATCAAGAGATTAAAATAATATAAACTGAAAAAAATAGAGAATACTTAATTGTGGAGAATGCTATATTAATGAACTATTATTGAGCTTTTCTAAATTTTCCTTAAAATGTGAAAAAATATAAGATAAAATATAAAAAATGAAAGATGAGGGAACAACAGGAAGGGAAAGGAGAAAATAAATAGAGAGTTTGTATCTTTTGGAGGTTTTTTCTCCTCTTGAAATCTTAATGAAAGAGTTTGCTTTGAACAAAACAAAAAGAAGAATAAGAAGAAAAAAAAAAAAGAAAAAAAGAAAAAGAAAAAGAAAGGAAAAAATAAATAAAAGAGAAAAAAGAAGAGGAGTTTTAGAAATTGAAGAATAATTTCTAATTGAATTTAACTATTTCAAAATATAATAGAGAAGACAGCCAACCGCAAAAACCTTTAAGGAGGGGAAAAAGAATTTACACAGGAAAAAAATTGAAAAACAGGCCTCCACAAGTTAAAATAATTATGATAAATAAACAAAAAGAGCAGGAACTGACCCTATTTATTATAAAAACAGAAACAAACAAAATATCGAACCGTTAAGTATCACTAAAAATTAATTTGTTTAGCAGGTCCAGATGAATGTTTGCACAAACACAGGAAAAATAAAATAAAGCAAAAATTAGAATTAACACTCTCCCACATTCAATCCCATATAAAAATATCAAACCAAAAAAATGGGCTTAGTGCTCGGATTCTACGGAAAGAGGATCAAAGGGAAATTTCGTAATTTCGGCAACCCCTTGACCATTATGTGGCTATGTGACCTTTTTATCCTTCATTTTCAACGGTAGAGTTAAATTTTTTTTTTTTGGTAACCTGGTAGAGTTTGTTTTGAGAATTAAAAAACATGGGAGAAGAAAATATTTTTTTAACTTATTTTTAAAAGTGAGATTATGAATAAGAACATCCGTAATTTCATATTATATTTAAATGCATTTATCCTATGAGGATAAAAAGTTAAATTATATTTAGAGTTTTTTTTTTATAATTATTTTGTCCGCTTAAGTTAGACTTAAAATCTTGTTTGACCACTTAAGTGGCCAATATCATATGTTGTCTAATCTAAGTGAACTTTGAATATTACAAGTTACCCACTTTATTTTTTTAATTGTTTTTAGATTGAAATGACCATTTTGCGTATGGGTAAAAGGATTATATTTTTTATTTTATTTTAAAACTTCACTTAAAATTTCAGTTTTACAAAAAACTTTGTTGGGAATAAATATCATTTCTTAGAGCAAACAACTAAGAAAACAGATAATTTAGCAAGTTGAGGAAGGGTCAAACATTTATATATGGAGGGATAAGTGGATTTCCACAACCATAGACTACAAGGTGGCTTTTATAAAGCCAACAAACAACCATTTCCAATCAATTGATCAGCTTATTGACCAAGATAATAGGCATTGGAATATTGATAATTTCAATGCTTGGTTCCCTAATCACATTGTCAAGGAGATTCTCAAGATTTAATATAGTATTCTTCCATATGAAGACAAACAGATTTGATCGGGTGCCAGTAATAGTGTGGTTACAACAAATGCTGCATATATCAAAATTTGGGAAAAGAAAGAGATTGATTTCCTTGGTTAGCAATGATGGTCAGGTTCTCTTGCGAAGGTTAATTATAGAAGAGAAGTGGAAATTCATTTGAAAGCTTCAGGCACCACCAAAGTCGAAGTTCTTTCTTTGGAGAACTTAGCAAAAGGCTTATCCATGGGTGAAAACATGAAGAAAATAAATTTTAATATTGATCATTCTTGCTTGGTCTGTGAAAGCTCTTTTGAATCAACTGATCATCTTCTCCTAAACTGCCATTTTATCAAAGCAATTTGGTTTCTAGCCCACTAGAGTATAAAGGGGGCAAAATGGACCTATCTTTCACATCCTGGCTTGGCATCATTAGGAACAAAAATATTTCTTCTAAAAGAGAGAGAATTGAGTTCCTCACAACCTGCACTTTCATTTGTTGAAGATCTGGAAAGCCCGAAATGATAGGGCCTTCAATAGAAAGTCGTGGAACCCATATGAAGTAGGTCAAAAAGCATGGAAGTTGGTGCAGTTGGGCCCACCCCAAACTATCACAATTGATGGTGGACTCACATATTTGGATCATTGGAAAACCCCTTTGAATAGAGCACACAAGATCAACATTAATGCAATTTTTGGCAAAGAATTAGGCTTTGTGGGTTTGGGATGCATGATCAAGACCCACCAAGGAAGGCCCGTTGTAGTAGTTTCTGAACCCAACTTAGCTACCTTGCACTTATGGCAGAAGCAAAGGCACAAAGGATGGTTGTTCTTTACACACTTGGGGAAGGATTTGACATTGGTTACTTTGAATCTTATTGTAAAGAACTCATTAGTTTAGGGAATGGCTCTACCCCCCTCTTGATGTTGTTGCCCCCATTATCCAGAATATCTTAGATGTGGGACATAGGCTTGAAAAGTATTATTTTAAACATGTTTCAAGGCAAATCAACAAAGCCGTTGATCACCTAGCCTGAGAGGCCAAGTCGGTGATGGTCTCGACTCTTTGGCTCATTTCCTCTCTTTAGATGCAGTCTTTTTGTAGCTCTATTTCCTCGGCTTTACCGTCTCAATGAATTTACCAAAAAAAATAAAAAATGATCATTTTATCTCAAATTTAATTGAAAAACAACCATGGTAACTTGTAATATTTATAGTTCACTAAATGATAATATGCAATATTAATCACTTAAGTGCACAATTAAGTGGGCAAAATATTAAAAAAAAAACACTCCTTTTATTGTTGATTGAAAACTGATCAAGTTGTGCCAAAACATTCGTAACCAAAAGGAAAAAAAAAAAATCAGTTGTGCCAAAGCAGGCATGTCATGATCTAGTGTTTCGCACCTTCTGCCCCATAGCCGCACAGAGAACGACGACTGTCCCCTGATAAATATCAGATCGCACAGGTCCGCGAGATAAGCCACGTGTCTTTCCTAATTAAGGAATCAAATAGTACACGTGTTCAATTATTACCGAAATGCCCCAAAGGTGGAAATTGGGAAAACGAGATTTGTTTGAGATTCTCTCATATTCATGCCATTTTACCTGAAGGCTGAAGTCTGGTGGAATGGTCTTACGCTTACCATCTCTTCTTTACCTGCCCTTCTGTTCGTGATTCGCGACTAATTTCTAATTTCATAGCCTTCTCTTTGTAGTTCCGCTCTAGAAATCGGAGAGCGGAGAGGAAGATCGATCGATTTCTGTACCAATTTGCAGAACGAGATGGCTCTGATTCGTGCAGCCATCGCGTCTCGTTCTAAGCTCATCGAACCCCTTTCTACATCCCTCTGCTCTACGTCTGCAACTCTTCGCCGTCCTTTCTCCTCAGCCACCGATGACCAGACAGTCCTTTCTATCGAGACTAGTGTTCCCTTCACAGGTCACAAGATAGAACCTCCCTCTCGCATCGTAGAAACCACTCCAAAGGAGCTGATGGGATTCTTCTCTGACATGGCTCTTATGCGCCGTATGGAAATCGCCGCCGATTCTCTCTACAAGGCTAAACTCATCCGTGGTTTCTGTCATCTCTACGACGGTCAAGAAGCTGTTGTTATTGGGATGGAAGCTGCCATCACTAGAAAGGACGCCGTCATCACTGCT
Source organism: Hakea prostrata (assembly GCF_041222555.1). Lineage (NCBI taxonomy): Eukaryota > Viridiplantae > Streptophyta > Magnoliopsida > Proteales > Proteaceae > Hakea > Hakea prostrata. The sequence goes on from NC_142607.1 coordinate 11,379,545, forward strand.
TATCGTGATCACTGCACTTTCCTTGCCCGTGGTGGCAGTCTTCTCGAGGTCTTCGCTGAATTGATGGGTCGAACACCAGGTTGCTCTAAAGGGAAGGGTGGATCGATGCATTTCTACAAGAAGGAAAACGGGTTCTTTGGTGGCCACGGAATTGTTGGTGCTCAGGTACCCCTTGGCGTTGGTTTGGCATTTGCTCAGAAATACAAGAAGGAGGGTACTGTCACTTTCGCTGCTTATGGTGATGGTGCTGCCAATCAAGGGCAGCTCTTTGAAGCGCTAAATATTGCGGCTCTCTGGGATCTCCCTGCCATTTTGGTCTGTGAGAATAACCATTGTAAGTCAGAAGAGACACGGAATGGATTGAATTGTTTGCTCATTTTCTATCTACATTTCCTGTTTTTCTCGATAGTTTTAGATGTTTTCTCTGATTCACATTTTTTGCTTCTGTAGATGGGATGGGTACAGCGGAGTGGAGAGCGGCTAAAAGTCCAGCTTATTACAAGCGTGGGGATTATGTTCCTGGGTTGAAGGTTAGTTTGAGTCATCTCTACCCCCTTCTCTTTAGTTTAATTAGTAGTTGGTTTAATTTTATATGTTCATATCCCTACTATGTTGTTATGATCACTTGAGATCTTTTTTCTTTCCTTCTGATTGTCACATGGATATCATTTTCATAGATGAATCTGTTTGTGTGCCTTTCTTAGTTATGTAGTTTAATTTTATATGTTCTTGCTATGTTGTTATGATCTCATTTGTGTTTAGTTTGTGTACCTTCCTCTTCGTTCTCTGCTATACTTATTTTGTTTATGTGACTCCTCTTGGTTGCCCATCATTCTGCCTCATAGATCACAGCCGGTTTGATAACCGTCTTGTAGAATTTTCGTTTGAGTTTGATAAGCATGCGATTGTCACATAACACACTCAAAGCAGCTCTCAACTTCATCCATCCTACCTTCATCATGTGAGCTACATCGTCATCTATATCACCTTCATTGTTAGTGGTAGAGCCCAAGTACCTAAAACATTTACTGTTGGGGAAAAAAGGTTGAGTATTTTCCCCACCTGTGAATAGTGCTAGTGGGCCCCACGTGAATAATATTTTGTAGGACCCACATGAATAGTGAACCAAGTGAATATTGTCAAAATAATACCACAAAGAATACAAACACAAGATATACGTGGTTTGGCTATGCCTACATCCACGGGATAACCAGGAGTTTCTTCACTATGAGAATGATAACAATACAATAAATACTTTTGAATTTACACCAAACCCAATCCTTGTATCCAAAACCGGATATCCCTTGTCCACCCTCTCTCAACACTCTCAAACCCCTAAAGAACAACAATCCCAAATCCCCACTGAGCACCACTCACAACACAGACAACACTTAGAGACCACCTCTCTCTCTAGGTGTTCTCTCTCTTGTATTGTTCTATCCCAAACAGCTCAACCCTCAGAACAGTTTCTCCTTGATTTGTTCTCTCGCTGCTTGTACATCCCTCAAGCAAACCTCCTCACCTTATTTATAGGATGGAAAGGAGGGGGTGATTAAGAGAGAAAAATGAATCTCTCTTTCATTTATTATTTTTGTCTCCTTTGTCATAAATAAGTGAATTTGGTGGAGATAAGAGAAGATAAGGAGAGCTCTCTCTCTCTTCAAAGTCAACATAAGTGTTTGGGAGAGAAGAAAACTCTCTCTACAAATGTGTTTGTCAAACTTCGGTGTGTCCTTGTATGAGGAGGACCCACAACAAACTCCCCCTTTGACTCATAAGGAGGAATCAGAACATTGGTTTTCTAAACCCAGCAGAGTGACACACAAAAAAATACATTGGCCTTTAAGACTACTAGCTACGCAACCAGCCGAATCAACATTGTCTTGATTTCACCTGATTCAATCAACACAAAATAAGGCTAAGAAACATGTGTTGCTAACAAAGTCATCTTAGAGATTGACTTCCGAGAGGCTCCCTGATCTAGCCTTCTCCTCATCAGAGCCCTTTCTCTCACATACGTTTGCAACCTGGAAATCCACAGCTTTTTCCTTTCCATTACTGCTGTCCTTTTGTGCACACCCCATTTCCAGATATTCATCGAGGTTTTAATACAAGTGATTGCTACAGACGATACAACCCTTGATGCATTTCACCCTTCATCAGGACTACACAACCTCGTGTGATTTTCAAGGCTCCCCCTACAGCAGAATACCTGTAGCTGTCGGAGTCCAACTGGCTAAAGGGATATTAGATTCCTATGCATACTTCGGGCATATGCCACACCACCCAAAGTACGCACCACTGCATCAAACATTTTAATTTTTACTGTTGTATATCCCACGATTTTGCAAGTAGTTTTGTCACCTAGTGACTACACACCACTCTCCTTTTCATGGAACGTATCAAAGAAATGCTTCTTAGCACAAACATGAACAACAGACCTAGAATCTAAAATCCAATCATTGTGAAAAGTTTCCATACATTTGGAGACTGTGAGAAGAACATCTCCATCACTCACCAAATCAAGTGAGTTATTGGTATCATCAGCGTCGTCCTTTCTTTTCCAATTTGGACAGTTTCACTTAACATGGCTGAATTGTTTACAGCCATAACACTGCACCCTATCTCCCAATTTTGGATTTCGATCTACCTCGCTTGGTTCCGCAATAAGTCGTCCTTCCTTTTTGATTCTCATCCTAATTTATCAGGACATGCTCTTGACCCTTATCTTGAGTTCTCTTCTTCTAAGTCTCATGAGACAACAAGGCTGCTTGCACTTGTTCTATACTTGACTGTATCCTTTCCATACAGTGGAGGAGTAACAAGACTTTCATACAAATCAGGAAGTGAGGTAGGAAGCAACCTTGGTTAGTTGATCCAAGATTCTATTGAACACATTCAAGTGTTCCATCAAATTCCCGCCTTCCTCCATCTTGAGCTGATAAAATTGCCGCTTCAAATGCAATTTATTGGTCAAGCTTTTAACTAAATAAAGCTTTTCCAACTTTTCCCAGATTGCAGGCGCCAAATTTTCTCCATAGCATTATTAATAATGTTATTGGAGATACAGAGTTGAATCGTGCTTATACACCTTGATTCCAATTCTTCCCACTGGTCATCATCCATCTTCTCTGGCTTTTCATCCTTTCCTTTTAAGGTTTTAATCAAGCTTTGTTGAACAAAGATGTCTTTCACTCTTCTCTGCCAAAAAGTGAAGCTTCCTTTCCCCTCGAATTGCTTGAGTCTGAACTAAGAGATGGATGCACTTGCATACTACCAAAACAATCAAGATCTCAACGATCTTCAACACAAACTAGTGACTCTGATACCATTTGTGGGGGGGGGGGGGGAAGAGGTCGAGTATTTTTCCCACCTGTGAATAGTACAAGTGGGCCCCACGTGAATAGTATCTTTGTAGGACCCACGTGAATAGTGTCAAAATAATACCACAAAGAATACAAACTCAAGATATATGTGGTTCAGCTATGCCTACATCCATGGGATAACTGGGAGTTTCTTCACTATGAAAATGACAACAATATAAGAAATACACTTGAATTTACACCAAACCCAATCCCTGTATCCAAAACTGGATATCCCTTGTACACCCTCTCTCAACACTCTCAAACCCCTAGAGAACAACAATCCCAAAATCCCCACTGAGCACCACTCACAACACAAACAACACTTAGAGACCACCTCTCTCTCTCTAGGTGTTCTCTCCCTTGTATTGTTCTATCCCAAACAACTCAACCCTCATAATAGTTTCTTCTTGATTTGTTCTCTCTCTGCTTGTACATCCCTCAAGCAAACCTCCTCACCTTATTTATAGGATGCAAAGGAGGGGGGGGGGCGATTAAGAGAGAAAAACAAATCTCTCTTTCATTTATTATTTTATAAATAGGTGAATTTGGTGGAGACAAGAGAAGACAAGGAGAGAGACTTGAAAGTCAACATAAGTGGCTGAGAGAGAGGAAAACTCTCTCTACTAATGTGTTTGTCAAAATTAGGTGTGTCCTCTTATGAGGAGGACCCAGAACATTTACTTTGTGGTGTTTCTTGATCCTCCTCAACTTCATTGTTCTTGCAGTCTGATTGACGTTACACATCATACGTTTGTTTTTGTTCTACTTATCTTAAAAGCTCTTGATTCCAAATTTAATCTCCATAGCTTCTACTTAGTATTAATTCCTTCTATTGTCTCATTGACCAAACAATATCATGAACAACGAACATACATCAAGGTACCTTATCTTGTATGTGGCTAGTAAGATCATCCATTATGAGAGCAAACAAATAGGGGTTTAGAGCTGCAATAAGTTGCCTGGCAGCATATACTGAATTCTGCATGTATCATCGTCAGTTACTTAATAGCTTACTGATAGCATCTATTTTTACTTTCCTCACCTTCCTATTCCTAGCATTTAATATTTGTCACCACTACAATGACGGAAGCAGTACTAACCCTTGTGTTTGGTTGTTAGTATTATCTAATTTCATCTATAGGTTGCATGGATAATCATTTGGTTAGTGTGGCAGTCAAATTTTCCCACCAACCCCTTTTAGGATCCCACCCTTTTAAGTAGGATTTGATGGGGGAAGGAAGGAAATTGATTATTTTTCCCAAAATTACTTTTCCCATTGTTTCCTGTTTCTTCACTCCATTACCAAATATAGACTATGACATATGGTCCAGATTGTTGGGCTGTCAAGAAGCATGATATAGATAAGCTGAGTGTTGTAGAGATGAGAATATTAGCACTTAGAGCTGGTTTGGGAGTAGGTCCAACTCAAGATAAGCCATGAGAAAGTCGTCTGAGGTGGAATGGCAATTAATGGGGGAGGCCTTCAGATGCTCCATTTCTAAGGAGTGACTTGATTCTGATTAAAGGTTTTTAAAACAGCTAGGGATAGGCCTAAAGTTTCCCTAGGAAAAGCAGGTGAGGAAAGACAGCTCCAAGTCTAGATAAACCATGAGAAAGTTGTCTGAGGTGGTATGGCAATCAATGGAGGAGGCCTTCAGATGGTCCATTTGGGAGGATTTGCTTGATTCTGACTGAAGGTTTTAAAACAGCTAGGACAGACCTAAAGTTTCCCCAAGAAAAGTGGTGAGGAAAGACATTTATACTTTTGGTTTTGTTTCAAGCATGTTGTTCATTAGAGCTGATTGGAGTTAAAGGACCAGGAGGACTAACCCCGGTTAATGTGTATGAGACTGATTTGTTGTTGCGTTCCTTTTCTTTTCCTTAATCTTTTGTATATTGTCTTCACTAACATCCATGTAGCTTACCCAGTTTAGTTGGGATAAGACTTAGTTGTTGTTGCAAATGGATATTTACAGTTATAACCATATATGTGAACTACATTGGCATTCTTATTTTCTGTATGTGGCTGAATCTATTATATGTATGTTTTGTTATAGAGCAGAATCACTTGTACACTTGCTGCTACTTACTTGGAAATCATCTTCATGACAACTCTTAGAGTTTCAGTAGGCATTTGGTCATAGGGTGATTTATTTCTAGGTTTTATGATGTTATCTACTCTGACTTTATAGAGTCATTGTTTTCATTAATCTCTTCTATAATTAGATGTTATATAGTTTTATATTAGCATGATTCCCATGGTGGTAGTATCCCATCTTAATGCATTGAGTTGTTGTTCTCATGTATTACAATTAATCATTCCTAAGCTTGTCAATTACTAGATTCATTCTATATCTTTTTTTGGACATTACTTCTTAAGGTTTTTTATAACAGGTTGATGGCATGGATGTTCTTGCTGTCAAACAAGCTTGCAAATTTGCTAAGGAGTATGCTCTGCAAAATGGCCCCCTCGTGAGTATTCATGATTTCTTGCTGTAGCGATTTTGTACCTTATAATTTCTTCACAGACTGGTCACCTCAAACACCAAAAATTTATTCAAGATTTGTGGCTTCTAGGGTTATTTTGAACGCGACATTGCTAGGAGATAGATTAATCGGAGGAATGTTCTATAAATTAGTCAGAGGAATGTTCTGTTATATCTTTTCTTGGGATTTGCTTCTTATTATTATTATTGTTTTTTTTTTTTATTATTTCCCAATAGTTAAATGTGCCGGGTTAATCTTTACTGCCGACAATTATCCAATCTGAGGCTCCATTTGATGTAATATTAGATATTGGAAATATATTTGATGAATTAGTTTGCACAGACTGTTTGATGCATTTTATTATATCACCTTCTTGGAACTTCAAAGTAATTGTTTAAATAGGATCAAAGCTTTTGGTATTTTAATGTACTCTGTTTTACCCCTGTAGTTGATTGAATTATCAAAGTGTAATGTAATACTGATTATAGATGAACGTGTAATTATTTTTACATAGATACTAACAAAGCATAAAGTGGGTACATCGATTTTCTCCTGAAATTTCTTGTAGATATTTTGCTAACCGTTGAGGGTATAATATATTGCACCTAGATACATGGTTGTGCATGTTGTGGACTGATCTTTGATACAGTTAGCTATAAAAGCTAAATCTAGGAGCCCTTAGTCATGATGTAGTTTCACTTATCTAAATCATGTCATTATTCCTAGGTTGGTTGTTCTCACTTCTCATGGTACAAAACTCTGCAGCTATATTGCTCTCACGGTATAGACTGATGGTGGAATGTGTTTCTGGAGCTCCGTGGTAATTCCTGTAGAAGCTTAAGTCTGAAAGGGACCTGCTCCATTGGCGTGTTGTGGTAGTCTGCTAGGTGTTTATTTGATATTGAGTTGAGAGTCAAGAGATGGGTTTTGACACCCGCAGGTTGCCTTTTGGCAATGCTCAAGTAGATGAAATTGTGGACCATGTGATGGACAAAATTGGAAATAGATTAGCTCTTTCAAATAGATATAGTCTTCCCTCCTAGAGTCCATTTGATAATGATAAATCTAGTCTGCTGTCACTAATTGTTCTATATGGGTCTTCTCTTTTTCCAGAGTTGCTTCAGGGTGTTCCATGGAAACTCTGGACCATCTAGAATCAGGGTAAGTAGTTTTAGTCTTCTAGGTCAATGGTAAACCAACTAAAAGCCAAATTCAGCATCACCAAATTTGGACAATCATCCTTCATCATTACCTACATTTTCTTCAAGTTTCATCCCATTCTGATACCTATAAACCCTAACTCCCCATATTTAGAATATTTACCCCATATCTGTAAGATCTTAACACATCCGATGGGCAACTTGTTTTCCATTTTTCTGATTGATTCATACTCAACACATCTTGTCCTTAAACTTAACCTAGTACACCCCTCTAACCATGAGTCAAATATTAACGTATGGACCTTTTCTGAAATCATCCCATTTTTACCCCATAGGCCCTTGAACCAAATTTTCAAGAACCCCAAACTTTTCCCCATTTGAGTTGGTTTTGATTAAGATCTTGGCTGTCTGGCCTTCACTCAATTGAGGTTACGTCAACTTAGTATCAGACCAACTATAATGGACCTGATGGAGGTGCTACAAAAAAAACATGGCTGATCAAGCTACCAACATCTAAAAACATGGCTGCATTCCAGCATCTCGCTGCTTGAATGCATGCCTTGGGAGACTCATGCAGGGGCAACAGCATTACCCCTAACCAGAATCAATAACCCAGCCTATCTAAGTGCTACTGTCCATGCCATCCAAAGAGATTCCAGAAGAGCTTATTAAAGAGATACACTGTTGCAGATTCATTACTGGGCTGGTGGTTGTCATGCAGGGCTAGAATCAGCCCACATGGTATGGTCTTATCGGCTAAGCCTAAGCCCAAGTCAAGTACGTGTGGACAGGAATTTGGGAAATATCTCAAAGTCAACGAAAGGGTCTGTAGTGTGAAATAAGAAACTCCATTGTCAAAGGAGATTTCCTTCATCCAGAGTTGGTTAGTGGTTGAGTCAATGTTAAGTTTGAGTTAACTATTGTTGGTGGGTGTTAGCTAGTTGTTAGTTGATGTATTTAATATCTGTCTTTATATTAGCTATATAAAGGGACTTGTGTAAGAAGATTGATCGCCTCACCTTTGAATTGGAATCAATATTTGCTTTTGCAAGTCCCATGTGTTTGATCAAGGTAGGTAGGTGGTTGATCCAGTAGATCCACATTGCGTAGTTCAGGCGTTATGCTGTTCTTGTTTTACTTTCTGTTCCCTCATCCATTAACACATCCATATTAGTGATTTATTTTCTGATTTTTGCTACTAATCAGATCTGTCCATCCGTTTGACATCAAGATTTCAGGGTGTGTTGCTTATCTCTATTTGGTGATCTTCACTTCTGCCTAGTTCAGTTCTGATCTACATATCTGCCCCTGCTGTGAATTTACAATTCTGTCCCTATTGTCATAAGGTTATTCTGAAGTTACCATTAGGATACCACCCTACGTCTTACCTCCATTTCCCATTTAATTTTGTGCTATAAATAGCCTTGCAAATCTGGAGTTCATTCTCTGTGGAAAGATCTTGTTTGGCTACTGTTTTGATTACTATATTATCCACATTGGAGAGATCAAAGTTGAAGACATCCAAGTAAATAAGGTTGGAGATGGTACTACAGAAGCCAGACGTACACGTTCAAGACCGTAATACCAACTAAAATTGTGATTAGAGAAGATATCAAGAGCCTGGCTGCTGATTTTGAACGCAAACACTTAGGATATGTCAAGCTGATTGACTGTCTACTAGATATGGAAACAATTTTTGATTGGTCACATGTTATTTCTTCTTGACTTAGATATCCATTGTGTATTTGTCAGTCGCTTTAGGAGTCCAAAATGCGGTGGTGTCCCATGCCATACTCCTATGATTGTGGTGATGCTGGGTGATACTGGATGTCTAGATTTTGCTTCTAGTAGGGTTGGATCAACTCCTATTAAGGTCTTGGTGCATTCATATTTGTCTTTAAGGATCCTTTTTACCTATATTTTTTCAATTAACAAATTATAAATGTTTGATTTTTTATTATGTTGATCATTAAAAATCTGCTAGAGTTCCTCAGATAATAGTTTTCTTCAGTTTAGGGCTTCTTTTTTGATGTTATGTAAAACCAAATTGGCCTGACGTTGTTGTTTCTATGTGGGTGTTCAGATTCTTGAAATGGATACATACAGATACCATGGACACTCCATGTCAGATCCAGGGAGCACCTACAGAACACGTGACGAAATTTCTGGTGTGAGACAGGTTAGTAATCTCTTGATATTTTAGTATCTGATTTGTGAACTCAGTTCTTTGTTTTAGAGATTGAAGTCTATATCTTTTTCTTGGCTGTTGTACTTCACAGGAACGTGATCCTATTGAAAGAATAAGAAAGTTGATATTATCTCATGAGATTGCCTCTGAGAAAGAGTTAAAGGTATTAGTCTCACTTTAGGTTTTCAAAACCGAGTTTAAGCTTATGGTTTCCCCCCTTCTGTGCTATCACAGTTTGTATCATCTAAATACCTCTTTGAGGGTTCTTTTCTATTCTTTCTTCTGCTACCTCGATTGCAGCTTCCATATAGCCAAAATAAAAGAAGTTCTTAGAAGTGATTATTCCTTGGAGTTGAATGAATTTTGTAACAAATTGTTTTGCAGGATATTGAGAAGAATGTCAGAAAAGAAGTAGATGATGCTATTGCAAAAGCCAAGGTTGGAAGCACTAAATGTTGGATGTCATGGAGTTATTTTAGTTTGGCATCACTCTCTTTGCTCTAGTGTTTATAGTGTTTTCGCTTGCATATGCCCTGTTGACTGGACTTTCAGTTCTCACTTTTCCTGGGTGTGACTCTGTCTTAACAGGATAGTCCAATGCCTGATCCTTCTGAACTGTTCACTAATATCTATGTCAAGGGATATGGAGTGGAGGTAATATCTCTTATTCGCTGTCTAGAAGCACACTTACTTCTGAAATAACCCTTTAGTTCTTGTGCTCATTTGAATTTTAGTTGTCCTTTCTAGGGTCTTTCTAAGCTTTTCTAATTGTTCTTAACCTGGATGTTCTATCCTTCTGGGTATTGCCTGAACATGGTACAATAACCAAGAAAGAACAACTGCTGCTAGTGTAGTTGCAAATACCAGGAAGTCATGTTACCAAGTGGTTTGCCTCTTATTTGAAACACTTGACATCTTTTAAGCCATTCTTCTCACTTTTACAAGGACACAGAATTGTTACAGTTAATTGGAGGGTTGGATGGTCTATTGACTATTTAGTAGTCCTTGACCAATGCCTCATTCTAGGAATGGTATTGATCTGCATATTCACAAGAATCCATTTGTTGGCCTTTGGTTCAACTTCAACAATTTTTCCTAGGAGGTATCTTGCGACCATGCTTAACCATGACTTAAAAAACTTCAATTTTGTGAGGCTGTTACTGGTCATGGCAGTGTTTTCAGTCACAGTTAATTGGAGAATGTGAGATGTGCTAGTTTATTGGGATATACTGGGTCATGATGGAAATGAGCTGGCATTGGCAAAGCGCAGATCCTTTAAAACGGACTCTGCTTGTGCAGAAGCCTTCAGCACTGGGTTCACTTTTTTTTTCAGTTGGACCATATGCTGAGATTGAACATGACTGCAATGGTGGCAAAATATTCTGATTTAAAAGCCTTGATATAGGAGGGAATGATGTTGATTTTCTCATCCTTCTCTTATTTGGAAAAGATCCTGTTAGTTCAGAATTGATGAAGTAGAGTTGGACTAAACAGGCTTATTGTTTTATTAAGCAAAGGCCCTTGTTGTCTAGAACTGCCATGCCTTCGAGCAAAGTAGCTGATTTATATTTGATGACCAGGAGTTACTAGGATCCTTATGCACATTTCTTGAGTAGCTCCTTAATGGCTTGATATGAACTCGTATACAGAACCAAAGTTGGCCTAGCTGGCAGACCCTCAAGTAGATATAGAGACCACTTTGGAGTGGTCAGATGCCATTTGCTTTTGATACTCTATATACATTTTGCATTTGTCTTAGTTTGATTCTTAACTAAATGCAGAAGGGTTTCATTTGATAAATAGGAAATTTATTACTGATAAATCGGAAACACATAGGACACAATACTACAAGGGTAAATAGAATTACATTCTTGTCCATGAATTGTTTTTCGGAAAAATTGTTACCTAAATATATGTCATTTGTCACATGTTTGGTTGTACATGACAAACATGCATACATCTGTACATGATTGAGGGAGGGAAAGAGTTGAAAACAAATTATAGGGTGGAATCTTCAATAGCTGCCAAAAGTAAAAGCTACAAGAGGCCATCACTATTTTGGGAAAGTAACATCTTCCTGAATTTTGAAATGTATATTTTCCTTTGTGTTTTGCATTACAGTAGAACATTCTTCCTCTTTCTAGTTCTTATAATGTTTGTATTGGTTTTCAACAAATCCTGAAAATATTTAACTGCAAAGCAAACACAAACACAAACACAGCCATGGGATCTACCCGCAGGCGCAGAAATCATCCATAGTTTATGGCACTTACAAAAGGGAATGGATTTCCCAGAACACGTACTAGGCTTGACCTACCTAATTGACATGGATTGGTTGTTGCAGGCATTTGGAGTTGACAAGAAAGAAGTGAGTGCGGTGCTTCCCTGAAGTTGGATCTGAGATGTAGGATTCAACTCCCAAACCTGAAGAAATAAAAAGATGGGGATTCTTGTAAAATTCATATAAGCTTTTGGCTTTGCTTGTAACCTGCCCTTTTTGTTGTATAGGGTATTGATTCTTCTCAAAGTCATTGTTAAGTTCTCATGTCCAACCACGGCTTTGTATTTACATTATCTTTTTTCCTGGGTGAAATATCTTGTTAGATTCTTGCCTTGTATGATGCTTCTGCAAATAATTGTGGCCATGGAGGTTTTTTTTTTTTTTTTTTGTGTGTTCTCTGACACATCACATTCATGTAGTGTTCAATAGGGTTATTCTGGTCATGTTTGGTTCCCAGGTCCTACCATCGTCACTTTGGCTCATCCCATGGTGCATACAGCAGAGCCCAAACCCCAAATGAAACCCTTAAACTTCTTGGCTTTCAGGGATGCTGGTACACTTGATACTCTCTCGAAATCTCCTAGAACCCTCTTTGAAATCTCACTTTCCGCCATTACTCGACAAGTGCTTGTGAATCAGAAAATGGAGGTAAAAATTACAGATCCTGGGGTCAGCAAGATCATGTGCCGTATGCTTTGATTTTCATGGAGGCATTCGTTGGCGCTATCAACTTGCACTGAATGTGATTTTGCTCACCAGATTTATGTTCAAAGAAAAAGAAAGAAGTGTGAATAATAGATACCCATTGCCAGAAATGAAAGTTAAAATTGGTATGTTGAAAATACCTGGGTAATGAAGGGTAAAACTGGTATTCTAAATATTTATTTAGTGATGAACTGATGATTAGAGGAACACCCTCTCCAATCCATAATTTTTTTCAAGAGTAATAAATGTAAGATTGCATAAACTCAGGAGTCTATATGTAAGTTGTCTTTTTTGTTTTTATGTGTTCCGGGAACGAAAACGACGGGTTCGTTTTTCTATTCCCGAAAAACAACCGGTATAAATCTTACTCTTTTTTTTTTTTTTTTTGGTGGTAAACCGTATAAAATCTTATTTCAAAAAGCAAGTTTTGCGAACATGTCAGACTTGTTTTGCTTGCTGGTTTATAGATAGAAATGCTGCATAAAAGTCCGAATCCGAACCCGAACCCGAACCCAGTCTTCTCGCCCTACACGACTTCTCTGCAACTCCATACCCTCAGAGGGTTTTTCTCGAGCGGCTCTGCAACTCCATACCTCAGGTAACCCTTCTCCTCTATAATCTCTGGATCTTCTTCTCTCTCGCACTCTGTTTGACGAACCCTAACCATCCTCTCACATTGGTTATGGTGCTTCCCTCGGAAACCTTGCCCTGAAACACTGTGCAAACCAATCGCCAGTAGGCTTAAAATTGTTAAGAAATAGGCCAGAGTGCATCCGAGATTCTGCCAGTTGATTAACAACTTGGCCCAGGTCCTTTTCGCCTCATTGTAAGTTATTAGCGCAGCAATTTTGTTTTAGTCGTTTACAATTTATTAAGACGATGTTTATTAATATATTATCTAGAGATAGACCGATTCTACACCTTCGGTGATGATTATGCAGCTAGCCCATTTTGTATTCATCTTACCCTCTTATTTGTTAACTTTAATTGGAATGGATCAGATGTTGCTAGTTCTAGTGGGTTCGTTGATCATCGTTCTTATAGATTTGGAATTGTAGGGAGGTCACAAGAAAAACTATTTTCTGAGTTACTGAATGATAACCCGTATACGACATTTAGGCTGTAGGTTTTACCATGTGGACAGTTCATCTGTTTTACTTTGTGCTTCTCTCTCTTGAATTTGCTTCCATCATTTATATCAAACTCAAGGATGGCCTTTTTCATTCCATTGCTTAAATGCCTTCCTGGAGCAGTGGAGGCTTTCTAGCAGCTCTAGTTTCCCCTGGGTAAAACAATGTTCTTATTATGCATAGTTTTTAAAATGGATTGCTTCTTAATTTCTTATAAGCCATTAGAATGAATATTTATTTATCTATTTACACAGCAGATCAATCGCTGTAGACCACATTTGTGGATGGATTGAATTCACTAGCAATTGTTCTCTCTGGATCTTTCTCATGTCTTTGTGTTCCTATGGAAACAATTTTACATGCAGGTTTGCCTTTGTCTTGTCTATCCAGCTCTAGTTGGAGAGATATAGATATTGAGAAGAATGGGTGGAAAGAGAAAGAAGAGCGAAGAAGAAGCTTTACCAGAGGAAGAACAACCGCAGCTGAAGAAGAGACAGATACTCCCATCATCAATAAAGAATAAAGAGAAGAGGTCTGCCATCCACACTAAGCTTAAACGTGAGAAGAAGCTTGAGAAGCGTAAGAAGACCAAAGCTCGTGATGCTGCGGAGAAGAGAGCTCTTGAGCTTGGGGAAGAGGTTGTCACTCACTATGAGACCCCAGCTCTTATCTGCAGTTAATAATAATTCAATGGATGGACTGACTAAAACCTAAACGTCGGCTGTGCTTAATTTATGCTTAGCTTTTAAAGTTTTGGAATTTGAATTGGCTTGCCTCATTAAAACTTTCTAATGTTTTTTTTCCTTCGTTAACTCTTCTGCAGCCTCTGCCGAAGAAGGTCCCTCATACAATTGAGAACACGAGGGAATTTGATGAGACAGTCTGTAAGCCTGACGATGAAGAGGTTTTCCTTTGTTTCCAGAATTTATTTATTTCCTTTTGACAAGTTCGCTGTACATTTATAATTTAATTTGGAATCTGGAAGATTGTTTGTGACAAATACAAAGAACAACCAGATTCGGTTTGTATATCACTTGAGTTAGTTGAAATGGATCACATGTGGCCATCATGCATTTCTGTAGAAGCTTATACTTTTTTTTTTTTTGAGGAAATTAGTATTGATGAAGAAAGGGGGAAAGGAGTGATTGCAAATAGTATAGTTGATAGAGCTGCTGCTACCAAAATATAGAGTACTCTCTCACACACACACGCACATTCACACACCTGCATGCTCTCTTTTTCAAGTATGAAGAATTTGTTTAAGTTGGTTATACATATCTTGATGTTTTTTAACTTGTGACTCAAATGCACAGCTATTTGCAGCAAATGATAATGATGAGTTTAGTGCAATTCTTAAAAGGGAACGCACTCCAAAGATCTTAATCACCACTTGTCGTTTCAATTCTACTGTATGTCCTTCATCCTTCTTTTGTAGCTTTCATTAAATGTTCATGCACATTGTTAGCTATCTGCGATGTTTGCGTAACTGCTTTTATTTACGTTGGCATTTTTTGCATACCTTTTTTATTTGTTAATGTTATTTTTGAATATGTATGTTGCTTCATTGCAGAGAGGACCTGCATTCATCTCTGAATTACTCTCAGTAATCCCAAATGCTCATTATTATAAAAGAGGAACCTATGAGTTGAAAAAGGTTCTGTCTCATTTTATCATATTTGACTGTATTGGTGTGTAAGACACTTTATTCCATAATCTGAAAGAGATGAATTTTCCCTTTTGTTGTAGATTATTGAATACGCAAAGAAGGAAGACTTCACTTCTCTTATAGTTGTCCATACTAATCGTAGGGAGCCAGGTAAATGCTATTCTGCTTTCAAGTGTAGAATTCATTGTAATCTACATGATGTTTTGGCTGCCGTATGTTACTACAGAGATCAATTTTGATGCTATTGGTTTATATCATGTAATAGTAAACTTTCTGATAGTTGGTCATGCTTTAAGTGTTTTCCTATATTAATTTTGTGCTCACTTTAGTCTTGACATATTTCTTTTGTGGGTTTCTCCCATAGATGCTCTTATAGTCATTGGCTTGCCTGATGGGCCGACTGCACATTTTAAGCTCTCCAAATTAGTTTTACGGAAGGACATTAAGGTATGTAAACATCTGTTTTTGTCATGTTGTTGGTTTTTTTATCTTATCACTTATCAATGTACCCAATGTACCTTTTTATATTTATTTTTTCCATTGAGTGCTCATGATATAGTGAGCATGGAGATTGGCCTAGAAAAAAACACAATTTATTAATGTAGAAATAGACGATTTGGAGGGGGAGAAGGGGGCATTTGTGGAGCAAGTATAAAGTAGGGAAATATCTTTCTCTCTGGTACTAAGAGTCGGTTTTGATACTTGTAGTGAAATGCAAATATAAAGATAAGGCCGTATCCTTTTGCCTGATACTTACAGGTTTTCGGTTCCTGCTGAATCACTTATACAAATAGTGTTCTCAGAGTTTCATTATAGCACAGGGGCTGATGAGAGTGTATACAAGGGCATTAACGTGGCCAAGTTTTTTTAAATTCACATGCTTTTTTGTCTGGGTGTTAGAGCTGCACAACCAGCCAGCATTATTTTATCCTTTTAATTATTCATCAAAAATGGTTAGCAATTCTGTTTGGTTAATTAGATTACAAGTCCAGCTTTGTTAGGTAGATAGTGTTGTGGAATTATAGTTACTGAATAATTGAAAGAATTGGATATTGCTCCTATTCGTTTATAAAAATAATTCCTCTACACATCCTGCAGCGCCATGGTAATCCAACAGGGCATAAGCCTGAGCTTGTGCTGACAAACTTCACAACACGTTTGGGTCATCATGTTGGGAGGTGAGAATCTTATTTCTTCTATAGGTGATTGCCTCATTTTATATGGAGTTTTTATTTGATATTTATTATTTTAAATTTTCTGGGGGGTTCTGAGTTTTCTTTAGAAATCCCCCCCCCCCCGGAGCCCCTTCTCTTTTCCCTCTTCTCAGGGTGAGGGAGGGGGAATGTTTGAGTGGGATCTCTTCCTCTGTTGAATATTGTTTGTTTATTCTTCTGTTCTTGAAGAAAAAACCTTTATGGAATCTTTTACTGGAAATAGGAATGTTGTCACTATTCATCTTCTGAACCCCAAGCAGTTCTTGCAGTTTAAAAGCAGCAAAGACCTTGTCAAGTCAGTGTTCCCATGGTTCTGAACTTTATGGATGTTCTCTACCTATCAATAGAGGATTGGTGGTTCCCAATGAAATCTGCAATCCCTGTTGTGTTTTATTTTTGGTCTGGTTTACAGAGATTGGGTGTACATAGAATTTTCCCAGCTCCAGAGTGAGAAAAGAGCTTAGATTGATTACCACTCCTGGTAAATTTGAAGACCCAATAAAAAAAAAGTTGGCATATATTGATTCAGTTGAACATTTGAAACTTATGTAAAAGTTTTGGACCAAGTTCAAGGTCAATTGACTATCAACTTTTTGAATGGATTCTGTTATATATAACCCTAACTCGATCCCAAACTTGGTTTAGTTCATAAAATCAGAAGTTGAGTGTTTTTCTTTCATGGGTCCTTAATAAATCTTTGTTAATAAAATGGTTCAGACAACAAAATTTTTCATTGATTTAAGATCAACTTTACAGCCACCAAACAATTCAACAAAATCGGTTTCACTTCGCAACCAGATGACATACTAGGGGGAAAATTCCCATAATTTCCAATGCAACCAAATGGAGTCTTAAAGACGCCTGTTAAGAAAGATATCCTTCTCTATGGTTTTCGATGCTTTCCTTTTGAGTATGGTGTGCCTGATATTTTTTTGTTGGTGTTTCTCATAAAATCAGGTTGATACAGTCCCTTTTTCCTCAAGATCCAAATTTCCATGGGAGGCGAGTTGTGACCTTCCACAATCAACGTGACTTCATTTTCTTCCGGCACCATAGGTTTGCTTCTGCTGGATGTTTTATTGATCTCAAGGGACGTTGATGTTATGTTAGCTGCTGCATTATACAGATCTTTCTCTGGTATGCATTAGGTACATTTTTGACACCAAGGAAAGCAAGCCAAGTGATTCAAAAGGTAAGCAAATGGAGGGTGACAAGGATGACAAAGTCTCTCTGGAAAGAGTGGTTGCACGCCTTCAGGTTTCACACTGTCCTGTACTCATTAACATTGTTGGGTTTTAGTATTCATACATAACATATATTTTTGTTTAGTAAAGTTATGGGTAATGCCACAAAACTTGCTTCAGTCCCTCTTCAAGCCTTTTCAGTATACCACTGTGTGTGCCTGGAATTAAGCCTTAAATGCTTGAAAATTCTCTCGGGAAACTTACAGGAATGCGGTCCACGTTTCACGTTGAAGTTGATAAGTCTACAGCATGGAACATTTGATACCAAAAATGGGGAATACGAGTGGGTTCACAAGGTGATGTACTGTTCTCTTGTTCAAATATATGGGGGCATATGGTAGTTTCGTATTGTACAAAAATCTTTCTCCCAAATTTTGTTTTTCACTATATCTTCTTCTTCTGTGAATTTCAGCCTGAGATGGATACCAGCCGCAGGCGGTTTTTCTTATGATTTGTTTGGGCATGCTCTTTCAAGTTCATTCATTGGGAAGCATATTTTAGCGAGATGTAGTTTCTACCTCTGGACTAGAAACGATGAGCAATGTACAAATGTATTCTCTCTTCACTAAACTGGCCTACATTGTATTCGCCAGAATGTAGCGATCCCAGATCGAAAGAAATTTTGTTGATCTATTATTTTGCTGTACTCATGCAAGTTGTAAAGCATATCTTTCTTTTGATGTCCAAGATGCTAGTAGGGAAGACCAAAAATTACAGACCTTTCTCTATATTTGGAGAAAATTAGTAGTAAGAGTTTCTGCCCGACTTCCTAAATCCTAATGACCTTACTGTCGAATGTTTCATGATGTATAGGCAAACCATTATGATCAGGATGTTGGGAATATAGATGCACAAACATGAACGAAGAAAAAAACACGAGAAATTTAACTTGGTTCGGTAAAATTCTGCCTACGTCGATGAGAAAAATTTTGTTATTTTTTATGAACCTCATATTCACAAAGTTTTATCTTTGTTTGTCTTGTTACTTAGGTTATTAAATAGAGACTATTTTCCGTAATTGATCCATACTTTAGTTATAAATACAATTAAAACTATAATTACATGGACTCAAAGACATTCAAGCCCTTGATTGAAGATATCCGTACCTTCATTGGGAATTCTATAGATTTTCAGATTTCTTATGTTCCTAAGAAAGCTAATATAATAGCTAACATCCTAGCCCGGAAGGCCACTTTGGTTGAGAGTCCAAAAGATTAGTCGAATTCCCATGAGTGGTTATTAGAGCTTTGCTGGGCTACTTTTATGAATGAACTACATTTTGGTTTTTTTTTTTCTTTAATCTTTTTCAATTTCAATTGTCTCTTCCGGAATAAAGAGAAGATTATTGAAAGTGATCATTAGAGATCAAAAGGGTAGGCCCTCAGTGGTAGACTGAACCTGCAAGGATATTTATGTACTTTCTCAATTACATCCCCTTTCTGCAAATCCATATCAAACATGGCATTCTCTTTCATGGTTTGCAGCTAAAAAAAAGAGGTACATGTTAAAGTGTGCTTGATTTGACTGTTCCAAGATCCAACAATTGAGGGGTTCTTGTGAAAAAGGAAGACCTGGTTGATTACACTCACTCAACATTTGGTCCGAGTCGCTTGCGAGTTGCGGCTTTGGGAATGATTTGGAAAGAATAACATACCACATTCCTTGATATGTGACGGATTTAGTGCATGAAATTGAGGTATCAGTGTTGAGGTTGGGAAGGTCACGTTTCAACTTGAGTCCATACCGAGGGATCTTGCTCAAATTATGGCTACCTTTTATCCCTAGAAATAAAATAACATTAACAAGATTGTTTTTTTCATGGCGCCCACTTAAGTCGGGCACACGGGCCTAAATTTTTTACTATCCACTTTTGACTTTTTTTTTTCTCGAATTATCAAGTTAGTCACTCTTAATTTAACTTTGAAATAAAGAAAAATATAAGTTATAATTTTTACCAAACTTCACTTGATTTTTTAAAATTTGTAAGAAAACTCTCTGGTTCACTTGATTCACCATCCCTTCTCCTGCCAACAACCACAGGGGGCAACCCCCACCCCCTTCCTGGAAAAGAGCAAACGCTCAGCTTCCTAGATGAATCTCATGTCCACAAGCAAAATTCTATAGGGTGTAAATGTAATAGTTGGCAAGCCGAAGGACTCTGTTTACTATTGAAATCGTGGAGATGAAAGTCATGAAACTCTCACACTAATGCAAATATTTGTACGAAAGCGTACTATGATATTTTCTACTGAATACAATCTCTGAGCATTTTCTGTGTCTTTTAATAGGAGTTTGGTTTGTATTCCTCTTCTCTCTGTCTTTGCATAGCCCTTAAATCCTTCATCCTTCTCCTCTCCGTAAAAATATCCTACCAACAAAGCCTCTCTCTCTCCCACTAAGCCTCTTTAAAGCACCCATAATCAGAAGCTTCTTGGGGCTTCGCAAGTCTTATCCTAGCAAATTAAGCCAATAATTCACGATCTCTGCAACAGGCTACATTGGCCCCAACCCTACAATTTTCATCACAGACCACTCTCTCGCCCATCAAGCCCTAGTTGAGAATGGCATTGTCTTTGCTGATCATCTGGCGTCCTCTTGGCCATGCCTCTTCATCAACAACAACCCACTTAACATCAATTTTGCTACCTATGGTCTTCTATGGAGGCTTCTTTGCCGAATCTTACTTCCGACATGCTCAACTTCTTGAGTGAAATCCTATGGCGATGCTCAGAGAAAGGTTTTGCAGATATTAATTGAACAACTCAGGCTCCATGTTGAATCAAGTGTACTGGAGCAAGCAACTTCTAGTATGCCAAGTTCAATTTGCTGGTTGTTATGTGTTATTTTGTTTGATTCTATTACTGCATAAGCACCACTAATTTTTAGTGACATGCTTCCGACTGATGATACTATTCCAAATTAAATAGGCTTTAGCAAATTGCATTGGTTTCACTCTAATGCTTTCATCATGATCCACTCTAATGCTATAACTGTTGTATCAATGCCACCATTCAAAAACTCGGAGCAAAGAGTCATAATATCTGGCTCTATGAGTTTCCTTCCTTCTTCTGTAATATCGAAGAGTAAATCAACATAGGAGAAAACAAATTTATCTGGGTTAACATGTTTTTTCTCCTTCAGCTCCCGATGGGCTTAGCTGAGCATTTGCTCTTTTTCGGTGGGGGGGGGGGTTGCCGATAGTGGTGAATGAAGTGAATCGGGGAGTTTTTATTATATATATTATTTTAAAAAATTAATAAGGTTTTGTAAAATCAAAACTTATATTTTCCTTCACTCAATAGGCAAAATGGTCACTTTAAAATTTTGAAAAATGTTAAAAATGGGTAATTTGATGTACTTTCCACTTAAGTTGGTAGTGATGAATTTAGGCCCAACTTAAGTAAGGACCATGAAAAAAACTCCTTTAATAATCACTATTCAGTGACAAATATCTTATCGGTCAGAAATAGGTTTTTCCGATACGATTCACTAAAGGGCCTGTTTGGTTACATGAATCCAGAGATTTGAAATCTCTAGATTCTTGAATGCGACATTTATACCCGTTTGGTTGTAAAACTCTTTAGATTCATGAAATCTAGAGATTCATCTTTTTACACTAAAAATGTGAATCTTTAGATTTATGGGTATGGGGTGAAATCTCTAGGGTGAAATCCAGAGATTTCATCCTTACTATAAAAACTCTAAACATTTGTGCATTTACAAAAATCACAAATGAATCCACACAGTTAATTTTATAAATTATGACTCCATAGACTTGAATTCTCTAGATATTCGAAATCCCCATACTCATGTAATTAATTCGCACACATTGATCCAATTGGCATTTGGAAAAAAAATGCAGTGGAATATGACAAATTAATAAAAAATTTGATAATATTAGTTGGATAACTAGGATAACTTTAAATGTTTTTTCACGTGATTTAGGTTAAAGTTAAAGTAAACAAATGATTAGAATAAATCCACTCACACACAAGGAATAAATTTTCAAATATACTTATCAGAATCATAATCATGAGAGCCAAACAAATTTTTTAATTATAAATATAATCCAGGAGAACCTAATTTACAAAATCATGAATCTCTAAGTATGATTACAACGTTGACTCCAGATGATTATGGAACCAAACCCTACCTAAGCAATAAATGCGCAGGACCATCAAGTCATTTATTTTGGGCGATGGGATCGGAATTTCGGCCTAAATTTCAATCTCAATCATCGAAATTTAACGGTCGAGATCGAAATCTCGACCAAAATTTTAGATTCTATGGCAGAAATTACGACTTGATGATCCTGCACATTTAATGGGGAGGATCCAAACTTTTTGGAAGCTAAGGCGATCAAATTCGTTGATCAAAGATTGAAATAGTCACAGTAAAGCACATGATGATCACATGGTGGGGCTGTGAAGTGAAAATGGGGCCATTCCGATTCTCTAGATCAAGAGCATCTAGGGTTTCTGATTTCTTCCACTCTCCACAGTTTACAGAGTTTTCTGTTTCGAGTCAGGATTCTGGAATCCAATGAGGCAAAGTGGGTTTGGTAGATACAGTGAAGAAGCCCACCTTAGCTGTCTTTTTCAGCTGTCAACCATTGTTATCACAGCTGTTTTCCTTCCATGCCCTTCTGTCTGTCTTCTCGGTATCATGGAACCCATGAATTGGAAATCACATTTTTATTTCTTTTTCAAATCTTCCTCAATAAATGAACATTTCATAGAATTTTTGCTCTTGCCCACAGTTAGTAGTTTCTATTAAATACTGCACAGATCTAGCAGAGAATTCTCGTTTCCTATTTGATTCACAGAAAGACATATTTCCAGGTATGTTTGCAGAGAGTGCTTGACAATGTGCAAATGAAATTTCTCGGGTCTTCCCCTCTGCAACAAATTTCATAGTGCTTGACAATGTGTGAATGGCTTGCTTCCTCTCTGCAACAAAATTTCAGAGCAAATAATGAGGCCCTTCTTTAAGTTCTTGATTTGACCCCATTAGAGAAACTTCATTCACACGGAACCCAAAGAGCCAAACCGTGTTTTTTTCTTTTTTAAGATAAAGGGATTAAAGCAACGCGTATAAGCCTCCAAGACGTTCCCACTGGTTTTTTCTTCTGATAAACTTTCTGGGCTTCTTCTTGATCACAATCTTTCAAACCATGTTTGTTCTCCCATCGCAATCGAGTGTTCTTCTCTTCACAGTCCTTTCTCTTCTGCTCTTCCACTCGCGTTTCTCATACGCGATTAGGTCTTTTCCTGTTGCTGATTCTTCTTCGGAGGAAGGCTACCATGGAGGAGTTTCGGATGGATTGCCTACCTTTACCGAAGCACCCGAATACAGAAATGGCGCTGAATGCCCCATTGTAGTACCTAATTTTAGCGAATCGCCGCAATGTTACCCTCACCATATTCACATCGCCATGACTCTCGATAGAGAGTATCTAAGAGGATCCATGGCTGCGGTTCACTCTGTTCTCAAGCATTCTTCGTGTCCAGAACATATCTTCTTTCACTTTGTCGCTGCTGAATCCGACTCGGTTGATCCTAAGGCCCTCTCACGACTCGTTCGCTCGACGTTTCCCTCCCTCAATTTCAAGGTTTATCTCTTCAGAGTTGATGCTGTCAAGAATCTCATCTCTGCTTCAATCCGGCAAGCGCTCGAAAACCCTCTCAACTACGCCAGGAACTATCTCTCCGACATACTCGAGCCCTGCGTTCAGCGTGTGATCTATCTCGACTCTGACGTTATCGTGGTAGACGATATCAAGAAACTTTGGAAAACTCCGCTTACTGGGTTGCGCGTCATTGGAGCACCTGAGTACTGTCACGCTAATTTCACCAAGTATTTCTCTGATGGTTTCTGGGCTGATACGAGCTTGTCAAGTGTTTTTAATGGCAGAAAGCCCTGCTACTTCAATACGGGTGTGATGGTAATGGATCTCGAGAGATGGAGACAAGGAAATTACGGGAAGAAGATTGAAAGTTGGATGCAGGTGCAGAAAAGCAAGAGGATTTACGAGTTGGGTTCACTTCCCACCATTCTTGCTAGTTTTTGCTGGAGATGTTGAGCCTATTAACCACCAGTGGAACCAACATGGTCTAGGTGGTGATAATTTGGTTGGTAGTTGCAGAAGCTTACATCCTGGTAATGTGAGTTTGCTACATTGGAGTGGTAAGGGAAAACCATGGGCTAGACTTGATGCAAGGAATCCATGCCCTCTTGATTTCCTGTGGGAGCCTTATGATCTTTACAGACCTCAACAGCAACAGGAACTAATATTGGCCCCATTAGAGGTGTCATTTCCGTTGCTTTCTTCATTCTGATCAGGATTTCAGTTCTTTTTTCTTTCAATTCTTTTTGATAGTCTAGGTGATTCTTTCACTGAATTTGTATAGAGAAGAGATTAGAAACATAACCCTTCAATATATTGAGATTGGGTAATTTTTTCTCTGTAACATATATTCATTCTTGTTTGGAGGTGAATTTGATGTCTTCTTTCCCCCTCTCCATTTGTGGGTTTTTCTTCCTCTTTCTGAATTGGTTGTGTTTCAGGGTGATGAACTTGTTTTGATCCACTCTGCAAATGAATCACATATGTGCTCTTCAACTTCATTTTAAAATAAAAGTGGATAATTTTGCTTCGTCTCTTTTGATACAAATGTAGAATTGAGAAATTGGGGTTATGAGCTGTTATTTCAAGACTACAAGGCGATTTATTTTCATGAAAATAAATTCAAACATACACCCTGAAATCTGAATCAAACTTCCTTATTTCATACGATTAGAACATGTTAATCGCGTAATCGCGTTGGAGTTAAGGTTGATGTTATTAATTTAGTTATCATCCACCGAGATTCCTGCGTATCCTTTCAACATCTTGACCTCCGATCTGGAAGGCACTCGTCAGAACTTCATCTGGAATCCGAGGCTTCGACCCAAATGTAGCTAGAGCAACAAGCTGTGCACCTGGGTTCTGGCTGTTGAGGCCAGACAAGGCCACCGCGGGCGACGATATATCAAGATTATACAGAAAATGGGTTAGACCTTTTGGAAACACAAACGCATCTCCTGGTCTTAGCTGCTGCGTGAAGAGCTTGTTAGAGGTATCAATGAAGCCTACCATAATGTTACCCTTAAGGAGGATGGTCACCTCAGAGGCTCTAGGATGAGTGTGTGGTGGGACATGCCCTTTTACTGCAATGTCAACTCGTGCCATTGTCAATCCCTGTGTGTTGATGCCCGCAAGGTTTCTTGTGTTGGTGAGGGTGACATTGAAACCAAATGGGTTTGCACTTGTGTTGCCAGGCTTGGCTAGAACAGATGTCATGAAGTGAGATGAAACTGCTAGTGATGGATTGATGCAAGGAGCACCATTGAGGAACATTGATTGAGGGTTTGCTGTGTCTGCAACACAATAGTCTTGAAGGGGTTCAGGGTCTGATGTGATAATACTTGCTAGACCTGCTAAGATAAAGGTTTGAAGCAGCATATGCTTGATTCTGAGCATGATTGTGTTATCAGGGTCACCTTTCTCCTGGGGCTGGAAGCCTGGAAGAGATAGATGAGAGAGTTTTGGTTTTGATAAGCCAGTTTTAAACATCCCCAATGTTATATAGTGAGGTTGATGAGTAGCGTAGGAGAAATCGAAACGTGGTGAAAACAATAAGGCAAGTTGGGCCTGGTTTTGGTGAAGTATGAATTGGGGTAGCAGTGTAGCACTAGTGCTGTTAGCCATTTGTGGAAGCAAAACGAAGCTGACATGATTTTCTTTTAAGCATAAGCTTTCTCCCCTCCCCCAAAAACTAGATTTCTTTTATATTTTGTAAAACTTTTTTTTTTTTTTGATAAATTTTCTTTTGTAATTTAGAAAGATTGTGAGGAGGTTGTAAAATTATATTAAAAAAATCCATATTTACATCCATGATCCATATATGTCTACCTTTTCATTTTTTATTGTTGCAACGGAAAAAAATCATCCGTTGTGCACATCTCTCTATTGTGAAAATCCAAAATAGCCTTGTAATATCTTTGTTTTCTCAACCAGTTATTTGGCATAAATGTGCATTACTGTGCACAACAGAGGATGTTTTTCTTGTTGCATTTTTTATTGCTTACATGGCATCCTCCTAGCCCAAGTAGCACCTGTAGTTCTAGGTTGTCACCCTAATACAAATACTCATTTAATGGTTGGGTATTGAAGTCCTTGTAATTCAAAATTCAAATTCAAACGAAGCTTGATACCCAACAATCATAGGGGGACCCAACACTAAAGGCTTTTCACACAAGAAAAGGAAACAAACAAGAAATGAAAAATCCAAGCACTTGATGATTCCTTAGAAACACTGATCATGATCTTTTCAGTGTATAGAGGTGGGCCCTCTTCTAAATGTGTGGTAAAGAAAATTGAGGATAGTGTTATCCCGGACCCCAACTCGCGTGTCTATTATTTATCAAGAATTAACTCCGGTATGGTTTCCTTTTCAACTGCTGTGGTTCATTGAGGGCTGATTAGCATGGGCCCAACAAATTTGAGGACCAAAATGAGGCCCACCTCGTGCTAAGAACATCTTGATCCAAAATCAGCCCTACTATATCATTATAACCATCCAAATTTCTGTACATCTTTTACCAACCTATACATGACAAACATAATGTGCCGATAATATGGGGAACACTTGATGGGCAAAGACCAAATCCAAAGCCCAAAAGGGGAATGGGTCCATGGGCCCAGCTACATCCATGTACTAACCATTCCAGCTATTCAATACAATACTTCATGCTTTGGGCCCACTTGTTATGAATACGGCCCACGCCTTCTTCTACCCTTAAATAGGGAAACCCAACTATTATTGATAGCTTTTTACACCTTTTCAACGCCCTCACGTCACATCATTTCACGTGTCGGTTGATGCATTTCACATCGGCTCTTGCACTTTTTAACTGCTTTCACTTGGCTTTGCTGTCTCTTTCGCTAGCTTTCCTTTGTGGTTTCCATGAATGAAAATCTGAAAAATCTCATCTTTTCACTCTCTCACTGTTCTTGTGGGCCTTTTCCTTCGACAGCCACAGCACGGCACATACTGAACTCGTTCACAACGTCGGCCCTACTGATGATCTGAAATCCCTCGTTGTTCTGGTAGGTTTTCAGATCGAAAATTTTAATATTTTCTTCATGCCTGTTCCTGTTAACTAAGCGAATGTAGAAAATAGAGTTCGATTGTGCTTGAATTTGCTCTTAAATTTGTCTGGTTTTTGTTTCTGTGATGGGAGTTCTACCTGGTGAAGCAATGTTGTGTTCAAATTTGTGATCTTTAATGGTTTTGTAAGTGCTGAAGTCTTTTCAGTGAAAAAGAACCCTAATAATATAGAAATGGATGATTCAAGGAAATTAAGGTTTCACCTTTGATAAATTTAGTGTTGATGAGTGCTGGGTGGGGTAACTTGATTTTAGGCTGTTACAGTGTTCTTAGGAAACAAAAGGCAATCTAAGTGGAAAAGGAAGAAGGCATTTAGGGAATTTAAAATGGAAATCTAATAAAGCAGGTATATTCCATTCCTCTAGTGTGAGAGGTTATCACTTGGCTTTTCTCTTTTTGTCTCTTTCTTATCATCTTCTGCATCGTCTTACTTCTACAGTCATTTAGCAGAGTGATGGAAGCCCATGTTTACCACAAGGCCTTCATTGTTTCTGCAGAGGACTGGTGAAGCCTTGATATACTCCCCTGATCTCAGATAATTATGGAAAAATCCATGGTACAAACTCACATTTTACGAGATGGAAGTGAGGTAAACCCATCTCTTCCTTTACTGTTGATTTGGTTTCACACACATGTTGCAAAGTTCAGTATTTGAGTTAGATGTTAGAACTTACTTGATGTATACTTTGTTCTTATTGAATTTGTTTGGATGTTTGCTTAATATTTGGAATGATCTTTGTTTTAGAGAGGAAAACCATCTTCTTCTAAGACTGCTTTGGAGGTATCCGTTTCATTTGGTAGATTTGAAAATGAGTCATTGTCATGGGAGAGATGGTCATCCTTTTCGCAGAATAAATACCTGGAAGAAGTTGAGAAATGTTCAACCCCTGGATCGGTGGCTGAGAAGAAGGCCTATTTTGAAGCCCATTACAAGAAGATTGCTGCACGAATGGCTGAAGAAACAGGACAGGAAGTGCGAATGGTAGCTCATGCCGTGGGATCAGATGGAATTTCTGGTGATCCAGACAACAATGGTTGTGAGCTCAGTACTGAACAACAAGGACATGAAGAGCAACAGGAAGCTCACACCTTGGGATCAGAGGAGAGGATTTATGGAGATCCAGTCAGCAGTGGTTGTAATACTGAACAACTAGGACAAGAAGTGCGAATGGAAGCTCATACCTTCGGATCAGATGAGACAATTTCTGGAGAGCTAGTCAACAGTGGTTGCAAGTTCGAGACTGAATCCGGTACATTAATAACTGATGCGGGGGAACCAACTACAAACTCGCTCTGTTTGGTGAGTAGCACCAACACTAGTGAGTTGGACGATGTTGAAGTTGACAAGGATGCTGAAGTCGCCACCTCAAACAAGGAAGCTGCAGTAGATATGGATTGTCAAGGCAAATTCAGTGAGGAGGTGAAAGAAGAGTTGGAAGGAAGAGTTGATAACCCAAAATTAATTACACTGGAAATAGGTATTTTGGAAGGAGAAAATAACCCAATGAGATCTCGAGCCACAAAGGAACTGTCAGAACACTTGGACAATGGAGGAGTCAACACCCAAAAGAACAAGGTGGAGAATTCCAAAATGAAGCTGCCAAAGGAATCTCAGAAGGTTTAGCATTGATAATCACAAACTAATCAATATCTGTGCATAGTGTGAGGTTATCTTTCTAATACATTTTCAGCATTTGGATTTTCAGAGGACACCAGCTACAAAGACAAAGAGTTCGATGAGAACAAAGAACAACTCAGCATCCCATACTCCAAAATCATCACAGATTGCAATCCCTAAAACATCACCAAAGCCTAGACTAGCTTCTGATATGATGTCTACCGCTCAAAATCTAGCAACAAAGGGAAGCCAATCATCTTTGCCGAAAAGCCCCAATATTTCCACATTGGAAAGCAGGAGATTAACTAAGACCTCCCTATCCAAGTCCCTTGTTTTGCAGCCTAAACATTCTGAATCAGCTTCTCCTGTGACGATGAGAAAGTCTTTCATAATGGAGAAAATGGGAGACAAGGAAATTGTAAAGCGGGCGTTTAAAGCATTTCAAAATAGTTTCAACCAATTAAGTGAAGCAGAAACTTCCACTGCTAAGCAGGTTTATCAGTTCTTCTTGTTTTTATGTTCCTTAAGACCTCCCTAACCTTTGACCTTCTATTTGTCATCTTTGGGGATTAGTAGCCAAATCATCATTTTACACTTTGTGCAGGTACCCACGGAGGTGAAAGGTCAAAGTAAGACTGCTCCTTTGACTAGGAAAAAGCAATTTGAAGGGTAATCTTTGAAACTACTGTGTATTCAGCTAAATATGTACACCAATTTTATTTTAAATGAAAGAAAATTACTGCATTAAAACTAGCATTAGAGATAACATAAGTTCTCTTGGTTTACAACTGAGTTCCGAGCCTTGTTGTTATGCCAAGAAGGCTGCATGAATTACACACTTAATAACAGATGATTCACAATCCTGGCAAAAAATAAGTACTCAGATAAAGACAACAAGAGGTTCACCTAGTAATAAGGCCATGGTCTACTAGGTTCAGGCCAAAAACTCCTCCAAACTAGTGCTATTAGACCATACTATGGTTGGCAGGATACAATCCACAAAATTCTGATTAGCATCACCCCAAAGTTTGTATACCGGAGCAGGCAACTCATCCTGTGCCATCCTTCCAGTAGCCTTCAATAAACACGTCCCCTGTTGAACAAAACAATAACAACAACCATATCTGGTTAATCCTTCCACTGTTGCATGTGCGACCCAAAGTTCTAGATTAGCCATCCATGGCCAAATAGGTCGTCAATGGTATAATTCGACAACAGTGGGTTCAAAGAAAGAGAGAGACTATCTCCCCACACCAGAGAATGCAACTTTAACATCTCAATCCAATACAACATCCTTTGTAAAATCTGTAAAGGATTTACCTTCTCCCTTTTGAACAAACACCTCTTTTTAGCATCCCAAATATAATAACAATTCTTGATGAACATACCAGAAGCCTGTTTAAATACCTTTTGTTCCACTTGTACCTGTTACAAAACCATAGGGGGACACAAATTATTGAGGAAGCCTGCAAATATTTGGTCCTAAGCCCCAATAAACCAGCAACCCTAACATATTTGACCCACTTGGCATAAGAAAAATGTGCCAGTAAGTCTCCTTCAAATCACACAAGACGCATCTACCATCATCAATCAAACACCTGTTCCTCCTATTTTTAACATAAAAGCCATGATGTAGTCTCCAAGAAAATATCTTATATCTCGGTAGAATCTGAATTTTCCAAAAGAATTTCTGCTTTCATTTTTCAAGAGGATTGGAAGACAGCAATTCCTTAACACTATGATAAGCAAATTTAGTAGAAAAAAAACCACCAGATGAGTATGTATATGTACATTTTGTTCATTCAATTTTCTGTTCCTCATCATACACCAGCATCATCATATGGATTTTATGTAGTTGAAACAGTTGTTAGGTACACTCTACTAGTGACTTTGCCAACTTCAACAATTTCTAAATGTTTTTCAACCAACTATAGGACAAGGAACGCAGTGGAGAATGCGAGATCTCCAAGAACACCGATAAGTGAAAGGCAAAATTCTGCTTTGGCAAGGTATACTTTCTTTCCTTGGATCGAGCTACTCAGTTTAGTACAGCAAAAGTTTTAGTACATGCATATCATTACGGACCATACAAAGCTTGTAATTGATTTGGACAACTCAAGTTGTTTGTCTGGAGCAAACTCTAGTTGAGTGATTGATCTGTGTCTAAATGTTAGGGCTGTGCCCATTCTGGAATTTATCTGCCTAGTTCAATGGCCAATGGCCATTCAGTTGTAGTCAAGTGGTGGGAGGATATGGAAATCGGACATAGAAGATTGTCTTTTGTGTGATTTAGCTACAGTATTTGCGGCAAAAACTTAATTCCAATTTGTTCTCTGGCAGGCCTCTCAAAACAGCTTCTGTAGATCATTTGCGATCTGATTCATCTTCTTCACTTGTCCTGAGAAGTAGTGAAAGAGCAGAGAAACGGAAGGAGGCATCCATCAGACCTGATTCTCTTTCATATTTAATTCTATCTCCACAAAATACATGGTTAACCACACTCTCACTTATGTGTTTCAGTTCTTAAAGAAGTTGGAGAAGTCTAATGCTAAGGAGGTGGAGAAGATACAACTTCAGTCAAAATCTAAGGTACACCTGCAGATGTTTAGAATTTTCTCCAACTAGAGCATCATTCTAGAACTTTCACTAATTACAGACAATTATAAACAGGTGAATGTAAGCTTTGCAAATCCACCCCCCCCCCTTCATTCCTTCTTTCTTCCCCCAACATAAACAACAAGAAAATGATGAATACAATCGATGACACCTCTGGGGAGCCCAACTGCATGGCCCAGTTGATTTAGTGTAGTATAGTAAGGTCATGCTAACCAGGAGGTCTCGATTTTGAGCCCCCTACCCCTGGCCATCACCTTCCCTCCGCAATAAGTAGATTACTCTGAAAGATATCTTAGATTTCGTGTTCATCATTTATTGTCCCTTCTCCTGGTGATTATGAGGAAATAGACAATCACATTAGTATAGTTTTGAAGTTATGGAATATATGAATATCTTAATGTTTGTTACAGGAGGAAAAAGATGCAGGAGTAAGAAAGCTAAGACAGAGCCTCAATTTTAAAGCCACACCTATGCCAGATTTTTATGGTGGTCGAGTGTCAAAAACCCCTGTAAAATAAGGTATGCTTGACCTTCTTTTGTTCATAAAATCCTTAATCATCTCCAATTGAATAAATAATTCTACTTCGAGTTCTCAGGGACACTCTCTCAATGTAAAAGGTCAAAACAGTCATGTGTGCAATTAATGCCCTTACACTTGAAGTTCAGTAGAATTAATATAAAGATGCAGTCAGACAAACAGCAGCCCCCACATTTTTTGAGTCGTAGAAAGTCAGAGATAGTTTAATCAAATAGCATTTTCCCCTTTGCAAGTGGTCTCTCTCCACCCCCTCCTTCCCCTCCCCCCCCACCCCCCACCCCAAAATAAATAAATAAAAAAACCCACACTCCCTACCTCCTTGTTGGGGGCAGTGGTGGTGTTTGCATGGAATAAGAGTTGGGTTAGGCTGATTGGAAGTATATCGAACATGATTTATCATTCTTTCTATTCTCTTAGAATGTAAAGGAAGTGGAATTTTTTTTCTTCTTTCAAAAGGTCACAAGAAAAAGAAGGCAGCCCAGAAGAATACCAGAGTATAACACCCTTAATACTTCCCCTAGTGAGTAGGGACAATGACATAAGTTAGCTCTTATAATTGCAGGCATTACTGAATTGGCATTTACTTGGCAACAAGGTACTTCAGATTTATCATACATTAAGCTGAACAAGTTCCAATAGTACTATTCTACCAAAAAAGTTCCAATAGTTCTCTCATGGTGGAGTTGTATTATCAACTTTAATTGTGGTCTTGGTTCTCAAAGAATTTTGGATCACTAAAAATTTAGCACAGTAAAGTCTTTCAGCCATACCTGACAGGCGAACCAAGCATTTTCTTCCAAATAAAATATGAGAGGAAAAGGTTCTCTGAGCTGACCATGAAGGATATCTTTTCTCTCTCTAACCCTTATGCATGAAACTGTTTTCTTGCACCTCATTGTTGCTTTACCCTATGCTGCTTTCTTAGAGAAAGAACTCTCTCTCACAATGAAAAATATTGGCCTTGTATTTGCTTGGCAAATATGAGATTGAGAATATGCTGTACTAGACATCTTGGCAAAGAAACCATGGACCAATTGGTGACCGTTCCATCTTCTACATGTTTTCATGATTTTGGCCATGCCTTTTTTTCAGATGAAATGCTTGTCATGTATGTTGATGGGGATAAATGTGCTAATGAGGCATTTCACTTGTCAGGTATTTGCTTCGTGGGGGAGAGTCTGATAGGTGATGAGTTTCTTGCACGCTCTACATAAGGTTGGGATCAAGGAGGAATCTTTGTGGCCTTCAGAGAGATGGTTTTATACAAAATGCGAAAAGTGATCACACATGCATTTTGTAGGCAAAGTGGTAAAGAGAAATATACAGAGGTACTTATAGATAGAAATTAGGACACTACACTACATTATCTTCAGGTGCTCAGCAATTAGTCGATGAAGGACAAACAGGACATTATGTAGCAGTGCTCTTGTTATATTCATCCTTGTATTCACATGGCCTAGTGGTAATGTAAAAAAGATCAAAAGCCTTGTGTTGTATTCTAAAAATGGTGGTAAAAACATTAGTAGTTTGGCATGTCCTAAGTTTGTATGCCATGACATGGTCATTGTTGTAGAGTCTGAAAGGAGGGGAAATTAGGTACAAGAAATCTGGGGGAAAAAAATGGGGTAGGAAACTGATGCTGTTTGGGTGGTGAAATGGAATCCCCCAACCTCTCACATTGGATGCATGGTTTGTATTCTCATCTGTCCTGTGTTTTTACCTAAAATTTGAAGAAAAGAAAAAAAAACCAATTGCGAATCGTGTCTTTAGCATGGAACAAGATTTTGCTGTCAGTGAATTTCGGATGTTTCAGTGAAAGGCAAATTGAAACATGAGCCTAATTTTGAAAAAAATATTGCCAAATTTTTGGTGATATTTCATGATATATCAACGAATCAATTGACATATTGCCAAAATATCGATATTATTCGTGATTTTTAGGTGATTTCTCTCGTGATTCTATGGTGGAATCTTCAGGTTCAATGGACAATTTTTCCAATTCTGTCCAATAATTCAAGACTCAAAAGACAAGGTGTCAGATGTGATTAGGGAGGAGAATTTTTGGAAATAATTTAAATTTAGAAGACATGTTATGGCAAAATCTTCAAGATTAATAAGCAATATTACCAATTATATTCCAGTGATTTAGGTCTCAAAAGTCAACGTATCAAATATCGTTAGGGAAGAGTATATACATGAAAGAATTTATGCAAATAATTTAAATTATAAAGGGATTTTGTAATGGAATCTTCAAGGTCAATAGGTAACTTTTCCAATTATGTTCGAATGATTTAGGTCGTAGAAGGTAACATTTTAAAATGTGTCAAATGTGGCTAGGAATGAGAACTTACATGAAATAATTTATATGAAATAATTCAAATTTACCAAATATTGACATCAAATTAGAGTAGATACCATATTTGGGCCAAAATGGGGAGTCAAAAAATCTGTCAAAATTTGAGCCAAATCTTGCCTAAATTTCGGCTTTCACGATTTCACCCAATTCGCCAAATAGCAAACCAGCTTACCATGGCAAACTTTCGTTCCTCGATCTTTAGGATCAAGAAATTATAATTAAGAAATTTTTTTAAAATTTTATAGTTGTTCATGAGTCATGAGCACTACAGGCTCAATCATAGAGGTTGTTGAAGAGGTTGAACCAATAAAAAGTTCACCTAGTCCAATTTAGACGGTCAAATTTTGACAAGACACTTGACAAAAGGTAATAACTTTTAGAGCAAATTGCATTGGCATCCCAAAATGGAGGCCTTAAAACACTAACACCCCACTTTATGTTTAAAAAACACAAAGACCCCAAAATTTGATTTTCTTTGAATATATTTGACTAATTTATCACTAAAAACAGTCCAGATACCATTTATTATAGGGATATTTTTAAAATTGAAACAAAATAAACACTGATTTAACTGTTTTCTGTAATAAATTAGACAAATATATTCAATAAAAATTCAATTTTGGGTCTTTGTGTTTTTTAAACATAAAGTGGAGTGTCAGTGCTTTAAGGCCTCCATTTTGGGGTACAAGTACAGTTAGAGTCCAAGTACAATTTACTCTAACTTTTATATATAACTTAAATATAAAGCAGCTCTTGACCCTAAGAAGATTTGAACCCTTGAGGAACCTCTCGAGGTTGCTATAGCAACATGTCACCGTAAGGGCTTCAACTACAAACAGGTATTGATTTAAGATTTCTCTTAACCAAGATTGAACAAAGCTGTGTTTTCTAGCCTAAATGGGTTTTTTTTGGGGTAAATTCACCTAAGTGGTTGCACACGGTGGAGTGCACCATTTGTTCAGATTCTAACTTCTGCTTCCCCGATGGTTTATCTGATAAAGAGTGTACTGATGTGATATCATGACTTACACCAATACAGAACCTATTTTCCCTAGCAATTATTCTCTAGTGTATCCAAACAGGACAAAACATCATTATTCCAAACCAGCTGTAAACATTGGGTGCAGCAAGAGAACAGAAATCAACTTTCACAGAGGTGATGCACTAGTACAGTTCCCAGCTTACCAACCTGAAGAATGGTTAATCATGATCTTCAATTATGTCTTGACTATGTGATGAGATGAAAGAAGATTGCAATTGCAGAGCAAAATATATTTTGTTATGAACAACTGGATGCAATAATTACAAGTTATGGCCATATCTATGGTTTTACAGAGCTTAAAGAGCAAAAGAATATACATGCCCCTCCTACCATACTCTTACTTCTTTACAACAATCCAACAACACAGCTCAAGTGCACTCGGTTCTCCAAGCCTCGCAAGTGATGACCTAATAGCATGCACCTGCAATCACAAAAGACACTCCCTTTTATTGAATTTCAGATAGGCAAATAAAATCAAATGAGACATGACAAATTCAAGAATAAAGAAAACACTAGGATTCAAAAACTGTTTCTCAGAAATAAAACTAAGGATTCAAAAACTTAACAAAATCCATTTTGAAGCCTGATCACCCAAGTAAAAATATGAACTAAATGAGACGTGTGCCCGTTAAGTATGATTCTTGCTCCATTTCTTTTCTTGAACTCAGGTTCATGCTACCTTCTACGTTGTTAGTTTGCTCTCCTTGAGGCCTATCTAACATAAATGCATAACTGAGGGTCACTACCCCTCTCCTGTCAGCTACTTAGTTAATTAACCATAGTTATCAATGGCCTCCAGATCATGTTGATGCCCCTTTCATGTGAGCATCTTCATGTGTAGAGAAGCATTATCAGTTCAACCATGAACATAGCTATATTATCAATAAAAACAAGACCACTGCCAAGGTATTTGAGACACACCAGAATAGCAGCTTTGCAAGGTAATCCCGAGATTTTCCAACAGTATTGCAAAACTCAGTATCACCATCAGGTAGGCTTGCCATTTCCCTTGTGACTGGATCTTTCAGGAAGCCAGGGCCAGGATCATCTTTAAACAACTTCTCCAGTATGTTTTGAGCAAGTTCATGAGTAACTTTCCTGACCTCTAAAGATGATGGACGAGATAGTTCAGTCACCTGTTCAAATAATTCAAGTTAAAAGATATAGAGAAATGATTAGAGATGCACCACTAGCTCAAGTACGCAAACTCTTGAAGAGGGTGTAGGGGGAAGGAGCCACTGTAAATCAACCCAAGTGAATACCATGTTTGGTTCCAGATTTCGCAAGTACGTTAACAAATCATTATTCCCTCTCCCATCGTACTCCAAGTCCAAGTGCAAATTTTCCTGCTTCTGGGCATTCAATTCCTGAGAAAACACAAATTGTCACCTTAAAATGCAACAAGTTTTCATTCTGTGGGAAGTGAGACTGAAATGAGAGCATATACAATGTGAACATATCATAGTTTATGTCAAGCAAATTGATTTCTCAAACAATGTACGCATGCATGCAACAATGAAAACAAAGATCCAACCTTGCAAAGAAGTTATTTACATTGAGAAATAAGATCCAATGACAGTGAACATAAGCCTTGGGATGGGTAATGTATGTTCTGGCATTTGATTCCATGCATTTATCTTGTAGTGGGCTGATATAATTAATGAGCCAAAAATATCGGTGGAAAGTAGGTAAACAGGAATTACTTCATAATCAGAGACTTATTATGAGTTTGTTTTCTTTAATATTTCACTTGCCTAAGTCAGTTTGGGTTATTTTATTAGTTGAGAAATGGGTTAGGCCTTCCCCAATTGGCGTCTAAGATTTAAAAAATGTTGTCTTTTCTTCTGAAAAAAATCGGAGATAAGATAGCTGGGATACCATTCTCTTCATCAGTTCTTGTTTCCAATCCTAGTTTCAATCACATTGAGTCAAGGAGTTGCTACAAACTTCTGGGATTATTTCAAACAAGTGTCTCATCAATTTCTTGAAGATTACTAAATCAAGATCATTTGTTGTCAAGAGTATCTGTCAACCGAACAAGCAGGGGCAATCCAAATATCAGTCTAGGAGAATCTAGTGTTTTCTCAAACCCTAACTACTGCTCAATCAGTTCTCTTCTACTGATTTGTTTCTCTTATCAAGGAACTCGACTTAATTCTTCAAGAGATTATTCAACTTCAATTGCAGCTTCAACAGGTGAATGATTTGAAGGATTCTATTTATTTACTTCTCTTGTTTACTCGTGGTTACAAAATGAGATCACCTCATGCGCCTCCAACCGAGACCCACTGGTCTCCTTTTTCTCTGGGGGTGTTCTGCCTGATCCTGCCTGGGACTAGACCCATTTTGGTTCTCGTCTTACATTAGTTGGTCTTTGATATCCGTCACCAACCATAAGATGAAAGTCACTTTGTTCATCAATAAACAGATCAGTAATATGTCGAAAACATATAATTCATCGAAAAAATCAACAGATCAGCAAGCTTTCCATAGGCCAAAGACACACTATAATTGAATAAAGAAATCCATCACTCGGTGCCCAAACTAAGCGAAGACTCAAAGGAGTTAGTGAGCTTATGACAACAACATAAGATTTGTAAATGGAGTGACCAACGCAGCTG
Source organism: Hakea prostrata (assembly GCF_041222555.1). Lineage (NCBI taxonomy): Eukaryota > Viridiplantae > Streptophyta > Magnoliopsida > Proteales > Proteaceae > Hakea > Hakea prostrata. The sequence goes on from NC_142607.1 coordinate 11,416,988, forward strand.
GTGATAGTTTTTTTTTTTTTTTGGTAATGAGCTGGTGATAGTTTCATATATTAGAAGTTAAAGTGAGAAACACAGGGGGATGGCAGTGTACTGGGAAAGTGGAGACTTGGAAACACAAAGGACACACTAGAATAAGAATAGAGAATGAAGGCCAATTCTTGGGGGTAAAAAATTAAAAATAAAATATTTGAAATAAAGCAGAAGAATTTGGTTTTAAGAAGAGGACCTTATTTTGCAGTTGAAAAGTGGGCTCCCTTCAACTTCTAGAAAGTGGAATTATTGGAGGAATTGCAGCTGTCTCCTACTTGGTGGTAGAAGTCCAATACGAAAGAGTGGAGACAGAGAAGTCAAAACCAACTTGATTATCTTTTCAATCTGCCCCAATATGTTGTTTAGAAGCATATAAGTATGAAATAAAAGACTTCGATGAGGAAACAACTATTCTAGGAATCATCAAAACTTACTAAAACAATTCTCATGTATCCTACCCAAAAAGATAAGTGCAACAAAATGGCTGAATTAAAGAATGGAATACAAATTCAATTAGGAAAGAGAACCAACAGGAGGTGGGGTATTGTAGACCAAGGTTTTGGGTTAGATTTCAGGATTTTCTAATTAGGTTCCAGCACTTAACGGAGGACTCTAGAGGCTTCGGATGACGGGTTTAGGGGTCTAAGAACCTGCTGGAATAGGTAAACAGAACTGAATTTTGTTGGATTTTCAAGTTTCAAATTTGAAATTTGAATTTTAGGGTTTTGGCTAGGGTTGGGAAGGAGCTAAGGTTGCTGTTCCTGCAATGCAGAGTTAGCAATACTACTAATCTGTCAGTCAGAAACTGTTTCAGAGAAAGAAGGGTTAAGGTTGGAAGGGTTTAGGGTTTTCTGAAATTTAAAAATTCTGTAACTCTTCTCAAGGAAGAAGATGAAGTGCAGAAATTCTGAACACCAGAATTGGGGCTGCTTTTGAGATTTTAAGATTAGGACTGGGTTCTACAGGCTTACGCAATTCTAGGAAGGGTAGAATGATGGGTTTTGGGGCTGGGATTAAGGGAATCCTAGTGAGGCTAGGACCTGGTATTGCTGGGAAGGAGAGGAGGAAAGAGGCTATGGTGATTAGGGGTTGGGGCAGGGAATGGCCAACTGTAGGGGATGGCATGGGGTGTCTTGACTACTTGAATTTGTGGTAAGCTTGCTGGAATTCTGTAGATGAAGCTTGAAGATTATGAAGGAATCTCAAAACTGAAAGTAAGAGCACTCTAACCCAGCTGCAGGGTCCCAAGGGGAATCCCACGACTTCTCAACTCAAATCAATTCATTAATCAAGACTGAAAAATTACATGAATGCTATTTATAGCCTCCACTGAGCATCCTAACTCAATGAATCCCTACCAAATTGGGATCCAATTACTCACTAAAATAGAATTCCTTTTAAGATAAGATCCCTACAATTAGGGAACCCAATCTTCACCTACTAACAACTCCAACTAACAATGAAAGACCAACATTGACTCAAAAACTAGGACTCCAATATAGAAATCAAAACTGAATTATTTTCCTAAAATAAAACTGGACTTCATCAACCAATATAGCTCGATTCGTGGGCATGAAAATGACCATTCTACCCCTGGACAGATTCAGCACCTTTTTTGGTGGGCTTTGGCTCATGGATGGGCTTGGGCCATTTTCAGGGGCTGACTAGGGCTGGTTACATCATGGGGACTTCCAACTTTGAAGGGGAAATGCAACCCCGAAGTGCTGCCCCAACCTGGAGAGTCAAATACACTGAGAGTTGTGGGTGAGAGACCCATGGCTGAGATAGCTCATCCCCCTACCCCTTTCTTCTTCTAGCTACCTTCCTTATCCTTATATGTGCTTCTTTAGTTACTTGATCTTTCATAATTGTATTGATTCAGGCTACAATTGATCTCTGGCTACTGTCCCCAGGGCAATAATTGCATTACTCTCCTTTATTATTATTATTATTATTTTCTTTTTTAACACTACTGCTAGCAAATGTTTGTGGAACCCTAGAGGTTTTCGAAGGCAGATGTGGGGTCACGTTTCAGTGGGGTTTGTGTGTTGGCAGAAGGAAGAGAGAAGGGGGTTTCTGTCAAAAGGTTGGGTCTAGGGAGTGATATCAGAGGATGATATCGCAGGGAAGAAAAAAGAAAGTGGTTTTCTATTTTGCGGCTAGGCATAATAGAAATAGCAACAATGGAAGGGGAAAGACGCAGTTATGAGAGAACAAACAGCGACCTAAAAATTTAGAACAGGGAGAGATAAAGGAGGCAAATACCTTCCAACTTTCATAACTGGTGGAGGGATAATAAGAGAGAAGAAAAATCTGAGAAAAACTGAGAACTGCAGCAGGAGGAGAAATACATAAGAAAAAAAGGAGGGAAGAAGAAGCTCACACAGAAAATCATCATTCCAAGTGCAGTGCACACACATGGCGCATTGGATGGTGCACCATACACTTGAGGTTTGATCTTTACAGTTCTAAGCGTATGGTGCACCCCCATTGCACCCCTTGGGTGCACTGAGCAATGCACTAGACTTGAGGATGAAAATCGCTCATACACAACAATGCAGGCCCTCAAACGCAACCAACTCAACTCATCCTCCCAATATGCCCAGTACATTAATTACAAGCATATAAATAAGATATAAATAAAAAAGTTAAAAAGGAAACAAGAATTCTAAGACTCCTTAAAACTGGATAAAACTATTCCTACGAATCATACCCAAATTAAAGACCTCTTTACATAATTATCCAAATAAAATTCTAAATATCCACCAGACTAGTAGCCACATTCAGACCCAGTCATGGTCTGTGTTTCCAAAGGGTTTGGTTCGGCCCAAGGTAGTCCGCCTTCATCACTTAGGTCTTGGACACAAAACTAGCCAGGCATTTTGGCTTTAAGGACAAATTTGACCACCCAGGAGGCCTAATCAACCTACAAGAAGATGTTTAGGAGACCCATGGTAGGGTCTGAACGCAAAGGAAGGACATGACACAGCGAGAAGTCCTGAGCCAGTTAGAAGTCTTTGGTGCCGGTGAAACCCTAAAGTAAGGAATCAAAGTGATGAGGTGGGGTTTTACATGGGGCAATAAGCTTGCAGGGTACCTTCAGGAACCATAGGGGAATTCGGAAGCTATGTGGGTAGGTTTGCGAAATATGGGGTGGATGCAAGCTCAAAAGGGGAATAATGGGACACTGGGAGTCAGGAGGGAGTTAGCAAGATGGACTGCTGTGAATGATATCTTACATTTGTTATCACAGCTCTCAGCAGAGGAATAGAAATATAAAAAGGAGCGGTGATCCCATACCCACAGCCACATGGGCTTCAACAGAACAACTCAGTTCATTATATTTTTTGTCTAATCTGTATCATCGGTTACAAGCCACCATGTAAAGAACTCCAAATAAGTAATATAAATTAACCCAACTAGGGAAGTAAAAAATTAATTTTACTCTACTAGCAAAGCACGAACTTCATGCATAGCTATCCTAACAAATGAAAATCAAATAGCTAAACAAAGTCCTAATATATCCTACTAAAGACCCAGACTTGGACTCAATTCTCTACTTGGGTTCCCAAACAGGTATCGATCGGTCCAATGTAGTGCACCAGCATCAGTTGAAGACCCCCACTTATGGATCCAACTAGGAGGGAGAAGCCTCCAATATAGCTATAACTACTTGAATTCTCCTCCTGAATCTCCACTCTCTTTAACTTTAGGATTTGCATCTTTTGATTATGAAAAACATTATTATACATTTGTATTTGATGATTAAACAAAACATAAGAGATGGGTTCATAATATTTGCTATACCACCGAAAGGCTAGAATTTCCTATATTTTGTGTCTTTAAATATGATTTTCAATAATAAGAGAATACAATTTCTGTATTAATTCTCAGTAATATCTTCTTATTCCAGAAACATCCTTGTACATATTTAAAGAATATTTTTTGTATACAAAGAGCTTCTTTACTTAAGTTTACCATATCCCCATTTTAATTTTCAACCCTCATTTCTTCTTATACTCGAGCTAGTTTATGTATTTTTCTGTACTAACATTAACCTACAAAGACCAAAGAAACAGTTGTGCGTTCTAGAGAGAGAATTCTGACCTTCTCAATGGTACCCAACTCGGCTTTTAGCTCAGTTATGTAGTTTAGAGCCTCGGGCGATAAGTCCCCCAAACCCAAGGGACTGTTTTTGTCCATTTCATATTCACTTAAGGTATCATCATCAAACCCCACACTCCTACCTTCCTCCTTTTGATACTCCTCCGCTAAAGTTTTATGCCCAGGAGAAGCAACTTTCCAATTCCCAGGAGAGAAGTTGAAGTTCCTAAGTAGAGAAACCCTATACTCCACGTTCCAAAGAGTATATCTGAGAGACAATCAAACCCAATTTTCAGAATTAACGAATGGGAGCGGTGGCATACAAAAATAAAGAAATAACAGTAAATAAAATACCCAGTGATGATAGCAGAGACAAGGAGGCGATCAAAAGTACGCTTGGAGACTCTGATGGTGACGGAGAACTGATCGGAAGGAAGCAAACCGAGCATCGCGGAGATGGTTCGCTTCATAGAATCCTTGGCGGCAGTGGAGGCGCCCTTGGAAATGACGGAAGTGTCGAGGGGTTCGATGCGTTTGAGCATACTGGCGATGACGGCGAATTCTCGATCGAAACCAGAATTTCGCGTGAAGACGAAGTCATCTGCAACACCTCCACCGTCGACTCCCGAAACTAGACAATTGAAAACGGGAAGAGAGGCCGAGCGATTCTTAACGGCGGAGGAGGAAGAGTTGGTGGTGACGGAAATTGCAGGAATTGAAGGGCGGAAGAGGAGATGAGTAGAGAAGGGCTTGTGAAGTTTCGAGAAGCAGATGTCATTGGAACAGGAGCAGAAAAACAGGTCAGCCTTAGCTGCCATCGCCATTAGAAGCTCTGACGCAATTCAGATTCCTCCACTAATGGCTGAGGCTTTCTGCGTTCGGCTGCCTTCCTGCTCCTACCAGTTAGCTTTCTTTTCTGATTCTTACTTGTTTCTCACCTAAATTCTCTTATAAGAAACTAAACCAACCCGACCCGACCCGATATACGTAGGGACTAATTTTTGAACCGTCGCTCTTTTTGTCGAGATCCAACGTGAATCGTATTGTGTAGATGAAAATTTTCAATCCACATAGTTTGATGCCTGACACAAATCTAAAATAAAATTTTATATTTTAAGAAATGATGAAAAATACAAATTCCTACATTTTAATGTAGGAATTTTCTTAAACAAAAAGATATTGTACATGTGTGATGCATCCAATCATGTGGATTTAAAATTTTCTCCCGCAAAAATTCGTAACTTTACAAAATTTAGTAAACAATAGATTCTCAAGTTAAATTATTGCATTTTGGTATGTGACATTTGACAATGTCCACTTAAGTCTTACACACCGTTATTTGGACTCAAATTTGTATTTATGTTCTATTGGGCATGATACAATCTTGACCGTAACAGAGCAGACAATTACTTCTAGATTTGGAGGAAGATTTTAAAATACAAGGACAATGCTAAACCCTCCATTACTCACCTCACTAGTGAAGAGGTGGGGAACAGAAGAAGAAAACATAACCAGTATGGGGCATTCTAATTATTAGACTTTGAATAGGATTTCACTACTAATGCATATGGAGATGGTGACACCAGACTTGCTAGTTGTGTGAAGCAAGCTACCTTAGGTTGTTAGATTGGAAAATTGCTTCAGTATTGTGTATTAAATATGTGTTGGGGTAATTGTATTATAAATTCTTCAAACATACAAAAATGAAATTGCAATACAATTGAGAGATGAAGATCCTTAGCTAATCCGGAGAGCTTGATGTTGCAAACGAATGAACCACGGATCAATGAGGTTGAGTCACACCTTGAGTGCTGTTTTTAAGGTAATTGATGCATCCTACTACCAAGGGTTCTTCGCACCACCATCTCCAAGATAAAGCAACCTCCAACTAGAAGATAAGATAGTTCTTCTAGTCCCTTCAATGAGCCAAAAGCTAGAGCACAACACTTAAATAAATTCAAATAAATAAATTAACTTTGTAACACAAATTATGCAAGTGTGATGAGTGTTTCAATTTATACCCAATATGCAAGGAAGGGTTGGGTTTATATAGGCCCAAACCTCACCTTGTGCCTTAGGATTCTTAAGGCAATGAATTGGATTTAATCGATTCAATAACCTTTACCCCACTCATGGTAATGGTCATGAATGGTCATGAAGTTGAAATGAGAATTGATGGTCACGAGTTAGAATTGAAGTAAATTCCACCCTTCAAGTAACCCCACCACACCACCATGATCAAGACCATTAAGACCCATGACCAATATCATGAAGAGCCTCATAACCAAGGTCATGAAGGACCTCCTTTACTCATGGTGCCTCATTACCACCCTTACCTCATGGGTCCCACACACTAACAAAATAATTAAACCTAACATTGTGCAGCACTGAACTGCAAATGATGTGGATGAATTCTGGTGGTCGACCATTTTTTATTTATTTTTTCTTTTCACTTTTTAAACTACACCATTGACCCCCCCCCCCACACACACACACACAAAAAGTGTGGTCGAGCACCACTTTAAATCTAGACCATTCACAGCGCAGTGCTACAAATTAAATGTGCAACACTTAAGCCAAATTGGACAAATTGACCTTGAAGTAAAGAGTTGTAGTTGTCTCCAAATAAAATGCTATAAGGCAATACACAACCAAAGAACTTAAGAGGTTGATTGGTAAATGATGGCTTAGTTCACAATAACATTTCAAGCCAATGCATCATAGCTTAGAGATGCCTTAAAAATGTGTTACAATGACAGAAACCTTGAGGGTCACTTAGACTAGAATGTAGAGGATAATGTGCAATGCCGAACTTTCAAGATGATAAGAAGTGGTTAGCTCACCACACTTGCAAGATAACAAGAAGCAATTGTGTTCAACTACACCTCTAAGAATTCATGTAACTCATATTTATTGGACTCTTTTAAAACTCAAAATGTTGTTGTATCCATCAACAATAAATAAACAAACCCATCCATGGAAATGGTGTGGTGAACTACTACTCTCTCAAACGACTGCAATTACTAACTTAGAAGAAATATCCCAATACAATGAAAATGCTGCCTGTTTTTGGGTAGGAAGAGAGAGTAGAGTCCACTTGTTCTTCCAATGAAATCTCAACTCCTTGGTGTGGTTCAGCTTTTTTTTTTCTTTTTTTTGGTAGAAAAGAATCTATATATTAACGCGTGAACCACGCAAGGCATCCAGATTACAAAGATCAAGAAACCCAGGATCCAACAAAGGCCAAAGAGTCCGGCACACTACGGACATAGCCGTACCAGCAAGGAAGTCTGCTACAGCATTACACTCCCTTTTAACATGAAAAAACGAGATATTTTGAAGTTTAGAGGCAAAGATTCACCACATCCTAGATTAAAATTTGAATGTCCACTGGAATCAGCTCCATCTTGGTCACAAATTTGATCACCTCCGCCGAATCTGACTCCACCAGGACATTAAAGAAGCCTTGCTCTAAACCCAACAAAATAACTACTCTAACAGCAGCATCTCACCCATCAGGGAATAGTAGAACCATATAGTACCCCATAGAATGAAAACAATAATTTACCCCAAAAAAAAAAAAAAAAGAAAGAGAACAATTTGAGAATACTTCAAGGACAAAAGAGCAAATCAAGCTCAAAGTAAATCTCACAATCGATCCGGTGAGAGTCTGATGTGACTCGCGAGCCCAATGGGCTGCGGCCCAAAACAGGTTCAAATAAAGCTGGGTCTAGATTGAGTACAAGATGGGCTGGGCTCAACCGTAAGCTAAGTAGTTGACAAAGCCATAAGATTGTAAGCTAAAGATGACACCAAACCCATATATGCATGGGCTGGGCTTGCTTTGGTCAAGCACAAACCTAGTCCACTTGTTTCACTAACCAGCTAATTCTTAACAAATTATAGGATAATCTCTACTCTTAAGTCTTAAGTAGCTCTCTAATTACTTTTACAAAGCATAATTGATATTAGAAGCTAGGAGAAAGGTGAAGCCATGAAGGGATGTGGGATAGTCAAAAGCAAAAGTGGATGGCCATGATTTGAGGTCATTACCATTAATAAAATTTGTTAATCACCTTGTTTAAGTCTTAATCTTTGTTGGGGTCTTGATACAAATAAAGAGCACTCTTTTAAGAATTTTTTTTCAAAGAATAGAACTAATACGAGCATTGACTTATTCATTGCACATCTGAAGAAATCAATAATTGGTTTTCTGCTAAACAATCGATAGCTTGACCAGAAGGGTCACTTTTGCCAAGAAATCAACAACCAAGTTGCGGAACACTGATATAGAAACAAAAATAAAGGTTAAAAGCTATGTTTGAATTTTGTAGATATCATTATAGATTTAAAGAATTTCACGATCTAATGAATAAGAAGTAATTTGCTTTATCGGCTCCAGACAATCAAATTCAATTACCTCTGACTTCACACCTAATGGTTTGGAGGAAACCCACTCGAACAACCGCAACTTCAACTACAAAATAGACTCAAAGTTGATTCCACCTGAAAATATTATGATAAGTTTACCTTTAGAATATCGAATGAACTCTCAATCAACCCAAAGGTCAAGGAGTTTAATGAGTAATGGCATACTTAACAACCACCCATTAACCCCACAAAATTATTATAAAGCCAGTTTGCAGTCAACGGTCTAGATACGAGATTCCTTGTTTTTCTGAAAAAGATTATTTCTTATTATAAAATATTTTTAAAATTGACGACAAAAATCAAGTATATCAATAATTAATTAGGGTTGATTCTAAACCAACTCAAATAATTTGATTTGGGTGGTAATCCCTTCTTCCTCGATCTCTTCCCCCAACTTCCCCTCCCTTGAGAATCCTAAAAGCCAGATGACGATTATGGCTTTTCCTATTTGGAAGAGTCATTTTTGGATCCTTATAAACTGATTTGGTCGGATCTCTTATCGATTATAGAAATGATTTTTGAATTTGTATATAGGTTTGGAGAATCCCAAGCATCACGGCCGTACACTCTCTCCCACGGCCTCTACCAATAAAAAAAAGACTCACACATCCTTTACCACGAAGATTCATCGATTCTGCCACAGATGGAATGTTATAGCGATCAAAGGCCCAACTCTGTCTTGGATTCACACCCATTCAGCGGCATTAATATAAAAAAGCTCCCCTGAGGATGTAATCGAGGTGCGTACAAGCTAGCCCGGATGAACCTCAGAGCCAACATACCTATTAAGGTGAGCATGAAAAGTTAACTTTAGTTTATTTTTGTTAAAGTAAATTATTTTCTCTTTTTAAGTCACTTTGCTTGTAATTTTTTCCTTTCCTAGCTCCCACCGTCCCACCTCCTTCTTAGTGGTGTTGGTGTGGAACTTCAAAGATGAAATCAATTTAAAAAAATGAAGAATTTGATGTGATTTGCTAACATGGGAAGGGAAAGATCTTGTGCTTCAGTTACGCTGATCATCAAACTCAATCTTATGATCACATATTCACATGTGCATGGTTTTCAAATCAAAGTAGTTGACTCTTTGGTTCGACAAATCTACTCATTTCATTCTGTTTAATTTTAATATTCAATATTTTGAGTTCGGCTATGAATTATAAAGGATTCCAAGGAGATTTTCATCGATTCAAATCCCATTTTCCAAACAATACTATTGCATCCAAAACTCTTGAGTAATGGCTCATGTTTCACATTGTGTTATCGACGAACACAGAGGTTTGCAGAGGCCACCCCAGCAAAGGTGTGGGGTATCGCACCCATAGCTTGATAGAGGGTCCATGTTTCGTGGGCATCGGAGTTTCTTTATAGTTTAGGCTTGGACCCATAAATAGCTATAGCTTAGGTTTCTAAGCACTTTATATATATTCTTTTGTAATAGAATATTGAATATAGTGAAAAATCTAATGTTGGACGTAGCCTCACTTTGAGGTGAACTAAGGTAAAATCCGTGTCTCTTTCTTCCTTATTTTCTATTCGATTGTGTGTGATTGATCGCTCTAATCTTAACAAAAACTAACTCGTTTTGAGTAAACCATGGTCAATCCAATTGAGCCAACTTTGCAACATGTTCATAAGAGAGAAAAGTGAGAGCAAGCCAACTATATGGTTGATCAATTGCCTTTGAGGTTTAAGCTAAATTTAGGAACAACACTACCCCAAAATCAGAGGCTTAGTCTACCCAAGCTAGAAAGCTTGACAAGTAAAGTGGGATTATGTGAGCATCATCAATGATTCAATAATAATGATAAGTGAGAGGTATTTATGGTTGAACTTAACTCTTCGTAGTAGTTGGATCATCTAGCTTGATGCGGATGTCTTCCATGGTCGACATGTGGTTGGTAGGCCCATGAATATTTTGATGAGTCTAGACCTAGCGTGGCAGTGAAGGCTAATATGACAACAACTGGTTTCTGTAACTGGCAATTCAATAGAAACGACATCCTAAACAGATGTAAATTCAATGACTTGGGTCAACGTATCTCCTAGCAAGTACAGAACAACAATCCTCGAGGCACAAAACATTTTTTTTTTTGTTTTTCCTTTTCCCTATCCCAAGACCAAGGGTTGAGCCCCTTGTCCTGGTAATCTCCTGGTTCCCTCGTAGAGATTGTGGTCAATCCCCCAATGTCAATGGGGAGGGTCTGAGGTTGAACCCTTGAGCCTGTTGAGGCTTGTCATTGAGACAAAGGCCTCAGTATAGGTCGCTAATGGCTTCGCAAGGTCGAGCCCCTCGGTTTGGTTCATCTGTAGCTGATCTGACCCCCGGTTCTTCCCAAACTCAATCTTTGGACAAAACTGGTCTAACACATACTAATCACTGTCTCACTCTCTTCTCTCAACTCTCATCTCTTCATCAATCAAGATTCCTATAAGTCAAATGACGATTTTAGCCAGTAACAAAAAGGTTAATCATGAATTAGATTAAAAACCCAAAAGTAAACCGGGCCTACAACATGGTTTTTGGTCGGGTTACCTCATCAATTACAATGGCCGACACCAAGTCAACAGGGAACCCTAGAACCGGATTTCAAAGATTAACAAAAAAAATGATAATTGCATACATGGGAGAGAATCCCAAGCATCACGCCCGTACACCCTCTACGGAGTTTGCAAATGAAAATTAAAATAAACTACTTTTGATTAGCTTCTATTTGAAGTAAGTAAGTATGTATAGAAATAAATATTACATATTCCTCATTCAGAATAAAGTATGGTCTATCCAAATAATAATTTCTATAAACTTGTGTCATTTAACTATTAGCTAATGCATTTGTGGTCCAATCACCATTATATGAACACTCAAATGGTTTATTACAATCATAAGTGATTTGGTGTAGGCATCATTTCTTCTTAATTTTTTTTTTTTTTTGTTGCCAATCCCAGTTTTCAAGGTTTTGTCCTGACTAATCCGGTGTGGTCGAACACTTGGCTGTGGTGGGTGAGTCTTCCAGTGGGGATTTTTTGCATTTATAAGATTTCAATACCGGAACCTTGCTTAAGCGGACCAAGCTGCTTACCACCTGGCTGTTTTTAACTTTTATCAGTTAAAAAAATACGTGGGGGGTATAATTTTTACACTTAGACATACAATTATACTAAATGATCGACGTATCTTTAAAGTTTTTTACCCTTTTAGTGAAAGATGTAATAGTTATTCTGTTGAGCTTTATATTTAGAAAAAATTTAATTAATTAAGTTAATTATTTATATTATTATTTTTAATAATTTAATAATTTAATAAATTAAGTCAAGCATATTATTATCTATGTTATTTCACAAATGTGATTCATGTATTACAAGGTACACCAAGCATACCTAATATAGTATATGATTGCTTATATGTATATATTAGTTATAAAATAAATAAAATTAGCACAAATCTATTACACAAAATATTTGGTGGTTATAAGAGATTATCGAGTATGGAAAAACTCACCAGATTTGATTCCTTACAAGATTTCTTATCATTATAAATTATCACCTAAAGGGTTGACTATTTATTTATTTATTTTTGGATTTGAAAAGGAATTTAAGCAAAATATCTCGTTTAAAAATTCTTGAATAAGCAAAAGAGTCTCGATTCCTTTTGAGCATTGTAAGAATTAAATCATCTAAATAATACTCTTAGTTTGGTATCAAAACCTCCTTTGAACTACATAATCAGATACAAGTAGGTTTTGTTGCTTGACTTGATGATGGGTGGTGTTGCATGCATATACTCTTTACTATTATAAAGTTGTAATTTTTTTTGCAGTTCTTAAGATAGAAGCTGCAAAGAATAAATCGTAAACATAAATAACAATAATGGCTAAAAGAGTAATTAGACATGTTGTTATGTTGGAACGAAGTTGTAGATGAGCAGTTATCAAAAACACAACTCATAAGTGAGCCCGATTTATACTTTTTTTGTGTTTGTTCACCCAGTAATAGAATGGAATTACCGCTCACAAGCCCCACTCTTATGGTATTGTAAAAAAATGATGAATAGGGTTTTCATTTGCGCAAACCATAAAGTAAGTACCTTGAACAAAAGCCCCTTAAAATCATGGTTATTGACTTTGTGCTGTTTTCTTTATGGGGAACTAATTATTAACCAATTTGCTGACGTGGTTCCCAAATCCCACCCACTCTTGAGATTTGAGAGAGAAATTTAGTTAGACTAATAAGAGGGAAGAGTGATCCTTACTTATCTTTTACACGACAACATGTCAACCAATTTGTTTTTATTTTAATTATTTTCACTGACCGAAAATGGCTTCCCCACGAATGGGTCACACCCTGGACCACCGCATTATTATCAGAAACATCACATGTCCACACCGACTTGGAATACGTTCCCTTCTTTCCACCGTCGGATTAGTATAAATGGAAAAGAAATAAATCAATCACATGATATCAACGGCTGTCGGAGACTGTCGCAGAATAAATCATTTCCTCGAGTAGGATAAAATCATTAATATTTTGAGTGGAGAGACAAAACGGTGATGGCGAAAGGGTGGGCCACGCGGCAAAGCATGGCCAACCTCGTGATGTGCGGATACGATGTGGGTCCCACATGATTCTGCTCTGTTCCTCACGAGGAAATGTGAATTTTTTTTTTTTTTTTGGTCAAACAGATTAACCAAAACCATGGGACTCACTCAATTCGAGCCAACCAAAACTGACCGGAACCCACCGGTTGATTCATGGCCCACGAGTTTTGATGCAAACACGGTACGTCATGTCATTATCATCTCCAAATCTGAATAGGTCCGTGGAATAGTCTTTCGTTTGTCACTTCAAAAGAAAAACTAGCCTGATTATGACCGTCCGATTTGATGGGTCCCGATTCTCATTTTCCCGAGATTCTATCCTTCCCATGAAAGAGAAATTCTTGATATGTCCAAACAAAAGAAGGGTCCATCTGGGTCCCACCCAAAGATCTCCTCGGTACTATTTAGTCTCCCTTCCATTTGCGCGTGGCCTGTAAATCTTCGGACTCCTCGTAACATCATGGAGCACGTGGCCCCTGTTTTCTACTGTAACTTTGCCGTCAGATTAGAATCCTATCACAATCGATGCGACCCCGTTTAAATGTCATATCTAGTGTGTGTCTCTCTCTCGACAAAGCAAAAGCTGAAAATCTTTCTAGGAAGGTGTGTTACTATTGTATTACTATTAATGCACATGCACATTTATTATAATTTCACGCTAGTCACGAGTTTAGATACCATACGTCGAGATACTTCGAATGGTTGGATAGTCACTCAAGGGGTATTTACGTAAACACATATACACCTGCAGCGTAGCACGATTATAACACGTGTCCATTGCCTTCGACTTTGGAAACCTTCGAACCAAGAAGATTTGAGCCGCGAAGTCACCGGGGTCTTGTCAACCGGTGATGTGACGGTTCAATCTCCCATTGACTTGGGTTTAGGGTCAAAATGCTCGCCGCTCAAGACATGAAATTCCCGTTTCACCCCCACATTCCCACTTTTTCCTACTTTCACACCCTTCCGTCATATAACAAGAATTGTAAATTTTAGAAATATTCTCCCAACATCCTCGCAACATTCTTATGCATTGTAGTTGAATGAAATTATATAAAATATAAGTGTTCGGATTGGTATTTTCCTAAAATACCTTCTAGCTACTCTAAAATGGGCACGTGGCAAAAAAGTGATACCTTTTCAAGTAATTACCTATCCAAGAGAGGTAATGAATATCAAAACTTTTATTTATTTATGCAAAAGTGAAACCTTATATAGGGTGGTCCATGAAACTAAAATTGGAAAAGAACATTTAAAGGGGTTGGTATAAGTAAGACAGCCTAGATTTGCCATGTTAACATTTTATTGAATAAAAAATACTTATTAAGTGGACCTGAGGGTTTATTATTATATTGTAAGTAACAGTCATTAAACCTAAAAGTAATAAAGTAAATGGTAAATTTTGTAATTTCATATTTCAATAGTTAATGTTAGTAGTTCAACTTGGTCAAGAAAAATAATTACATACATTAATACCTAAATTTGAAAGATAACTTTTTCTCGTAAAGGTTAGGCAATCAGAAAATCTCTCATCCATATAAACATGGTACCCCCACATTCTTATCTGTTTTGTTGGATATGATCGTTAGTTTCTAGAAATCTGATAACATATCCAACCCTCCTTAAATAGAACTATCTATTGAATAAACTTTATAATATTGAAAACACTGTTCTGCATGCGCGAACACAGTTTTAGACGAAATATATTTGGAATGCAGTTGAATAGACTATGACCACATAGATGATGACATACTAACTTGTGTCGTTTCAGATTGTTAAGATCCTAGCCTCCTCATGTCAAATGTAAATATTTGACCATTTTGTATTCAATTATTTGTATTACATTGTCCATTATTTCAACTCATATGGTTTTTGACTTTTTAATCAATTTTTCTTGTGTTTTTATAGAACTTATTGCAGAAGAATACAACCAAGGGTGATACCACAAATTCATAAAGATAAAGAGTTTAGTTTATAAATAATTTTTTTATTTTTACAAAAGAGTCCCCAGATTATTATTTACTGTGGGTAACTGGTGAAGTCTAGTGACAACGACTTTCTGAGAAGACAAGAGAGAGATGGGTGGATTTGCAGATCGCATGAAAGCGGATTTCAGAATCTCGTTTGCTTTAAAAAAATAGATTTTCCGATTTCTCAGAGAGGGACAGAGAGAAAGAGAGAGACAACGCGAGACACACATCACATTATATAAAAAGAAGCCCAAGGAGAAGAGCTACCTTCGTCCTTGTCTTTTCTTTACTCTCTCTGTCTCCTCTGTTCTTCCTCTGCTTCTTCCACTCGCGAAAAGGGAAAAAAACGAAGATCATTCGAGAAATTAGGTCACTCGGTTGTGTCTAAGCAAGGATTTTTGTTTGCAATGGCGACTAGCGATGTTTTTCCACAGGTTTCTGTACCGGAGATGAAGGAGTTCTTCGATTCAGCGTCACCTGATTCTCAAGAACTACATGTCCTTGCCGTTGACGATAGTCTCGTCGATCGGAAAGTTATCGAGCGATTACTTAAGATCTCTTCTTGTAAAGGTAGATTACCACTTCTATAACTTCTCATTATTCTTTTCTATTTTGTTTTCTTCGTTTATTGTTCTCTGAACAAATGTGGTGGAATTTCTTCAGTGACGGCTGTTGATAGTGGAACCAGAGCTCTTCAATATCTTGGATTGGATGGGGACAAGAGCTCCGAGGGATTTAATGTAAGAAAACCTGAACTGAACATAGTGATGAGCTAGTTATCTTATACTGTTTAAATTTGCAGATTTTCTTACGTTTTTGGTGGCTTGTTCTGGTTTTTTTAGGGATTGAAGGTTAATATGATTATAACGGATTATTGTATGCCTGGAATGAACGGATATGAGTTGCTGAAGAAAATCAAGGTTTGATTTCTTTTTCTTTTTCCTCTGGAGACTCTCTTTCAATCAAGAAATGTTTCGTTTCTGATTTCATTTTCATGTTTGTCAAGCAGGAATCTTCGACTTTCAGAGAGATTCCAGTGGTGATTATGTCGTCGGAAAACGTCTTGCCTCGAATTGATAGATGTTTGGAGGAAGGAGCAGAGGAATTTATTGTAAAACCTGTTAAGCTCTCAGATGTAAAACGATTGAAAAATTATCTAACGAAAATTAGTGGAAATGGAGGCGAAGCTGAAGCGGACTCGAGATGGATCCAACAGAGTAACAAGAGAAAATTGGAAGATGCTACAACCACAGATCTATCATCATTATCATCTTCTCCTTCATCATCATCGTCGTCGTTTATGTCGACGTCATCAGCACAGTTACCGTCTTCGCCGGAATCTCCTTTAAGACGACTTAAAACTAACAGCGATTCTGAAGAATCATGATTCTGTTCCGGTGGCGACTTTGTCATGATTTTACCAAATTTTTTGGTTCCTTGGAGAAGAATTTTGTTCTCTTTTTTTCTTTATGTGGATTAGACTTTTAATTCCTTGGTGTACATCACACGATAATTTATACTGGTTACACATGGCTTCCACTGCAAATTCATAGCTTCACGAAGAAGATACAGGCTGAGCTGGGCTGTGAGAGGTTGAAGGTTGGGTGAGTTTTGATTGATTGATCACATTGAACAACAACAACAACAGCAGATCAGAACAAACAGTTGTGATGGGGGTTGTAATTATTTAATTAACCTGTAATGTAAATGCATCTACTACTTCTTGTTGGTTGAAGCCTTGAAGGAGCAATTATTCGTTTTTGCTTCTGAATTATATAGAACACTGGCTGGAAATGGAATCTAACGTGAGTCATAAACTGGGAAGGTTGGAAAAACTGGATTTAAAAATTTTTTCAAATTGTAAAAAATGTGAGGTCTTCCATCACCGAATCCTTGTATGGATTTTGGGCGGCTATCATAAATGACCAGATGCATCGTGTCCAGTGGATTGGGACCCACCATAAATAAACTCTGTAACCATGACCAAAGCTTTTCTGCTTTTAAATTCATATATATACAAATCAGATCTCACCCATTAAAGAAAAAAAAAATTATGAACAAAGCAAAGGGGTTGTTTAGATCTTTGGCATCATTGGCTCCATTTTTAGATGTGTTTTTATCGTGATCCTTTGTCTTTACTTGTGCCACTTCTATCGCTATGTATGTGAAAAAGCGAAACGTCGACGTTTCGTGCGTAACTATTCTTTCTTATGTATATATATACACATACATATATCCCAACTTGTTTAAAAAAAATTATATATGAAGTCATTCACTGGAGGATAAGTCGAGGCGCGCATAAGCTAGGTTGGACAAATTCCAATAGAGAGAAACAGAAGGAAGAAAATTTTCAGTTCCGTTTCTTAAATTATTCTTTAATATTAATGTCACTTCATGCACATGAATCATGTATCCCAAACTTTTTGAGGATTCACAATAGGGAGATGAAGAAGTTGTATGTCGTAAAGGAAGATGAAAAGATGAGTCGATCTATTCAAAGGTTATTCTTGTGTTTTTTAAAAAAGTTTAATTTTCTTGAATCAACATTTAACTTTGTTTTCCTACCAGTAGGTAGGGTTGTAAATAGATAATCGAATTCTGCTTCTAAATCTTCATTGGTATTGGTTTAGGGGTATTTGAATCTATTCTTCACCAAAAAAAAAAAAAGGGTATTTGAATCTATTTAATTACCAATAATACTCATATATGGTAATATCAATTTTCGACCAATTAAATTATCCAATTAAGTTACTTTGCTGGGTTTGTTTTTATTTTTTATTTTTATAAGTTTTTAACTTAATATATGCAAATATTTTTCAAGATTTTCTATTAAAATAAGTAGAAAGAGAAATTAATAGTAAAAAAGTGCAAGAAAATCAATTGATTTTAAGACTAACCTTCACTACAAAAATGGTAAAGATGTGAACACGTAGTTAAAAACTTGTATTTAATATGTATTCATACTCATTTAGAATAATTTATACAAAATATTACTATCCGAATTCAAATGAATCCGTTAAAAAATTGATATAATATTATCCTAATCCGCCTAAATATAATAGAATGCCGACATGGTATTGTCACTATCTGATTTGCTTACACCCCTACCGGCCGGTTGTCTGATTGATAACGAGTGAGATTGAAAATTTCGAAAATAAAAAAAATCCATAGTCACCCAAAACCATATCAAATTTGGCAATAATCTCCTAAAACATCTCTTAAAAATTTGACAATAATCTCCTAAAAATTTAAGGAAATTTTGTACGATAGTACCTTGCATTCGTAAATTCCAGTAAATCATGATTAAATAATTTCATAATTCTTAAATTGTCCTAAATCTCTAATGAATTTATAATATTGCATTTTTTTTTTTGTGTGCAAAAACAAGATGACGTATACACTATATTATAAAATCATGGAAAAGATACGCAGAAAATTACAGACGAAGAAAGATTCTCTTCTTAATCTCCTGTTACACGAAACTAAAGAGGGTTTCAGGTAAACATTAGACGTACGAAGGGATGTCTTGCATCACCTGGTTATTGGCCTTACATTTTGAATACATATACAAGTTTCTCAACTAAATTTGAACTAATTTGGTTGAAATTCATCTAATTTTATTTCTTAGAACTCAAAAATCTCTTGAAAATCATCCAAGAATCCCAAGTTGTTGGTCTTGAATTGAGAGAAAACATGACCATGATGCCATTTTGGCACATAAATCCAATCAAACATCCAAATTGTTATTGTATATATTATCATGTTTATCTACTGGTCAATTTTTCACCTAGAACTAAATACAAAAACCCAATTAGGTTCAAAGAACCTAAACCATTAAAAATGGTTGAGCTATATATACAAAATTTTGGGTCATATATTATGATCATCCATAGATCTTGCAATCGGTGGTAACCTTATGTATTGGCACACTTATTTTTTTTTAAAAGATAATTATATTGAGTTGAGATTTGGTTTTGATTCTAATTGACTTCTACATCTCTTTTAAAAAATTGGTTGAGATATGTGATATGTCTAGGGTTGCTATTTATTATTAGTTTTTAACAGGATTTTCAAAGAAAAAACCTCTCAATATCTCCATTCAAGTATACATAACTCTTGTGTAATCAACCTTCTTCGAGTTCAACTCCTGAATAAATTCATTGTCTATAAAAATAAATATATATATTATCATATTTAATCAAGGGTCAAAGCTTTTGTCCAAACTTATTATATAAAAAGTCAATTATGTTTGAGTAAATTGAATCATTAAGGAAAACAAAACTTATTGAAGCAAGTACGAATTATTTTGATATAAGTTTATTATATAGAAAGTCAATTATGTTCGAACAAACTTACAATCATAAAAAGGAAAGAAATGGTTGAAACATGAATAAGATTTAGAAAACATTAGTTTCTCAATCTAGTTTAGCTTGATTCGACCTATTATGTTTGAGAAACCAAAGTCCTCATTTTTTTCCCCTTTATTTATTATTTATTACAAGATTCTGGAGAAAATGATTCGCTGAAAAACTATTCTAGTACGCAAGCCTAATTAATATATAAATTAAATAGATATATACTATGTTTTATTTGATAATTATATATATAGTTTATTTATTTATTTTTTATAAAATAAAATTATATTAAACGAAATAATGCAAAAATTCAAGGCACAAGAGCATATTCTGTAGCCAAAGAAAGAAGATAGACCGTTAAATTGTGTATGCAAACGACAATACTTTCGAAGCTCGAGAGTCTGCTACAATAGATATACTGTAAATGCATGCTGTTGTATTATTTTCAAAAATATTTTTAAAATAAGAATGAAGGTTGATTTTCAGAAATATTTTAAGAGATATGAAAAAGCAAAAAAAAAGAAGAAGTAATCTTTCCATTTAGGAGAGATACACGTGTAGCATTGAAATATTTGGAAAACCAAGAAAGGAGCTCAATGAAGCAAATCTGTGTTCTGGGACCAAAAATATTGTTCTTCCAGTCTGTGTTCTAAGAACCCTGCCTTGTATGTTGTATCTTGGGAATGGTCCCCTCCCAAGTCCCATCATCATCATGATTTGATTTTATTCTTCTGTTCTGTTTTGAAATTTCCTTTTTTTAAGGTGGGGTGGGGAGATGGGGGGAGATTTTATTCTTGTGAGTTGAATAGTTGAGAAGAGTTCAAGTTGAACCAAACCATTAGAAATCTCAAAGAGAAGATTGATTTCTTATTATAATCCACAACTAGGGTGGGGAGGGAATAGGGTAGGCTAAGCCGAATCCGGATCTTCTCCCCGTCGGAGGAGCACAGAGTGCTCCCCCATGGCTTCCTGACCACAAACATCAGTGGGTCCCACTGGTAAAAATTTTTTTTTTAAATTTTTTCTAAAAAGTGTTTTTCACCGTGGGCCCCACTGATGTGTGTGGTCAGGAAGCGTGGGGGGAGCACTTTGTGCTCCCTGTACGGGTCGCTGATTCGGACTCGGTTAAGCCAAGGGCCTCACCAAATTTAACATGTGGCAATTTGACATATCTAATCTATTTTCTTAAAGGCCTATGGGTAGTTAGTATTTTTATTTAACAATAGAAAACCAAATCATCTTGGGAAATTTTGCCACCTCAGTTATTCCTTAAAATTAATGTCACCCCCTCGACTACCTAATTTGTTAGTCAAACCCCCAATTATTTTCGTCCAGAGTCGAGGGTTTTGTGTTAGTAGAGGAAGCCGAAAATAAGTGGTTAGTAGAGAAAGCCGAAAATGAGTCGAGGGTTTTGTGTTTTTTCCGGTTCAAATGTGTATTTTTGTGAAATTGCTTCAGTCATGCGCATAAAATGCGTATGATGGTCAAGTGAGATTTCGGTCCGTCAGATCCGTAAGCCGAAATCTCCACCGAAATTTCTATCTGATGGATCGAAGTGTTTCGCTTGACGGTATAATGTGTTAAATGCATAAGATTGAAGCAAGGTCCGTATTTTTGTGTGTTTGAAAAGTTTAACTAAATCACATCATCACTTAACTGATATTTCTTAACAATGGGTGGTGTCATTGATATAGTTTTCCCTTATAGGGGGTGGTATTTAAAATTTTAGAAATTGCTTGGGTGCTGTGTAATTAATTTGAGATTTCGATCCCAACCTTCCACAAAAAAATGTATTTCACACTTTTGAGATATGGACGGTGGAGATCGAAATCTGGGTCGAGATCTTGATATCGATTGTTTTTTGTAGGTGCTGCGCATTAATAAAATCGAGCTTGAAAATCTTTCAATCATCTGGGTTAGGATTTTATTAAAGGCCTCTACTAGTGGGCTATAATAGGATCCTTAGATGGGGCTGGGCTGCTAATGCAATTATGGATTTTTATTCTATATGGGTGGTTCTTGTCGGGCTTTAGAGGCCTGCTTGGTTTTTTTAGGCCCAAATAAGGGTGGGCATGGGTTGGGCTTTTCTAGCCTTTTAAGTCAGGAATTCTGACAAGGGGCTTGGGTTGGGCTGATGGCTTAGGTTTTCAAAAATCTTTCCCAGGCCCAGCTCTACGCTACCATTTTACTTTAGGGGAGCAGAGCTGGATCTTTTATTAATTTATTTATTTTTTACTTAAGGGCCTGTTTGGTTACATGAATCTGAAATCTCTGGATTCATGAATGCAAGATATATACTGTTTAGTTGGGAAAATTCCTGGATTAATAAAATTTAGAGATTCATTTTTTTACACTAAAAACGTGAATCTGTGGATTTATGGGTATGGGGGGAATCCCTTACTATGAATGCTCTAAACATTTGCGCATTCACAAAAATCACGTCGAACAAATAGTTTTTCAGGATGAATTCATAGATTTGGGTTAACCAAACAGTTAATTTTATGAATTATGACTTCATAGATTTGATATCTCTAGAAATTTGAAATTTCTAGACTCGTGTAACCAAACAGGCCCTAAAAAAAATACAAGGATCAAGCAACTTTGATGAGGAGGTTTTCAAGGAACCAAATTTACTTGTAAAAATTTTAGGGTTTTCTTCTGAAAATTTGTGTTTGTTGTAGCAACATATTGTTGGTGTAGATGAAAAGGATGAGAATGGTGGTGTAAGCGACTAAATGCTTTGAAGAGTTGAAAATAAGCATACATGCGGAGATTTTCGAATCTATGGGCAAGCAAGAGACAAACTAGCGAATTGGAACATCTTAGTAGTCAGAGGAAAAGAAAGCAAAAGTGATTCCTGTAGTAGCAGTGAGAAGCTGTAGGATGTATAAATGTATCGGTAGGGGTGTTCCACCTTAGAGGGAAGCACCTACACGATGGAAACCTCTGGGCAATCTAACCACCAGGTCCTGCAGTGTCTCTGATGACGGCACCACCAGCACTGACACTACAATAAAAGTCAGGTCAAGGTTGAAAGGTGAATGAAATCAAGGAATGAAATCTAGGGCAAGATTGCCGGTTCACTACCAGGTGAACTAGCGAAATCTCACTGTCAATTGCAAAATCGAAAATATAAAGTTTAAAATAATATATAATATAAATATATAATAATTGCAAAACGCGTCCACTGTCAAGTTTAAAAAAATAAAAAACTAATACCTAACAGTAAATGAGTCAAGTCATGTCTTAAGTCATGTAAGAGATGTATACAGTATACCTATAATCTTTCTTATTGTTTTTGTTTTTTTTATTTTTTTTTTTTGATTTTTTTTTTAATTTTATGGTCTTACATGAACCACGTGTATGGTTCAAATGCATTTAGTATTCATCTTCCTCCTCCATCTTTGCCTGAAACTCTGCAAAGTCAAGTTTGCTCTTCCGAAGACAGAGTATCAACGACGAAGTTTGCTCCTCCGAAGCCCATGGACGATGGTGTTGCAACGGTGGTATTATCGCCAAAAATAGCCCTAGAAATTGTCAGTTCGGCGATAAACAGGCGAGATATCATTTCGCTCCCTGGTTTCAGTTCACCAGGGGTGAAATCACTGAAATTCGACAAAATAATTACCGAATTTCGACGATATTTCCTTCCTTGAATGAAATACAATAAGTGTGAGAGTGTTATCTGCCTAACGAGGTCTATTTTCGTGTATAGACAGTTATATCGAAACATAGTTTAAAAGAAGTTGACTTTTCTCCTAAAAGGATTGATTCTTGAATTCTACCAAATAAACTCCATCTCTCAATGTTGCGTTTGGTAACCAAAAGAAACGGATCAACAACCAAAAGCCAGAAACAGGTTTAGATAAACTAACATTCCTCATTTCAAAGAAAATATTGAAACAATATTATTATTAACTCCACACATGTTTCAACCGTTCAACGCCGTTGACTTCACTTACAGCGTTATGCCAACTTAACTAAACCACCTCTATCACAAATCACCACCAACCCGACCCGAACCTCACGTCTCCGTCGTGTCAGCAATTTCGAATTTCAACGCTCACCATTGAATTTCCCAAATTACCCTTCCACCTATAGCACCCTCATGAGGATATTCTGGTCATTGCAGTAACCGCCAAAAAGGGCGGGAAGGATTACATTATTTTAATCGTTATCCTTGATTAAACAAAGGATTAGGAAGAAAGGAAAACCTAATTAACGACGAGCTACCAACAACCACTCCGCTTTTGAGTTTGAAAGTTTCCGCGCGCGCGTGATTGCACGCACGATGACTGATTAACAAATTTCCGTTTTCTCATAGTTAATTGAAAATTTTCAACGGCTACCTTCACTTCTGCAACTCTGTTGTTTTCTCTCCTTCTCGTGTTTCTTGCTCCAATGGCTATGAAGGAGCAAACACTGCTTCTTCTTCTTCCTTTACTCTTTTTCTTCTGTCTCTTCCTTCTTCCCTCCATTTCTTATTCTCAGTTGAATTCCCCTCAAAACATCGAGACTTTCTTTCCACTTGAGCCGTCACCTGTAGAAAATCCATCTGGGTTACTCCCAAACTCGCAGAGATCGTTTGCGAGTTCTTCCAAATCCGATCATACCATTGCAAAGGCCGTCGGAATTACTGCTGCCACCACCCTGTTTCTCGCAGGCATTTTTTTCTTTTTTCTCCAAAAACATACAGGTGTATGTAATCGACCCACTGTTCGTAAGAAGAGTATCAGAAGTATTACCCATCAAGAACAAGGTGCAGTTTCTTGCAAAGAATTCAAGGTTTTTGAAGAAAATGTCAAGGGTTTCATTGTTGATGACAATGGATTGGATGTTCTGTATTTGAGGAAGATTGGGAGAGAATACTCGAATAAAGGAGATAGGGAAGAGGAAAAGGAAGAAGAAGACGAAGACGAGAAGAATTTTCAGGGAGATCGAAGCAGGAAATCTGGTCCAATTCAAGAACTCCCTCTGCTTGGCGGAAGATCTTTCGATTCTTCAACCCAGATTTTCCCCCAAGAAGATCCAATTAATGTAAATGTAGCAGCTCCTCGTATATCAAATGGGTTTGCTTTGGAGTCTATACCGAAAGCAGAGAAACCATCACCGCCTTCATTGGCCGCACCGCCACCTCCACCTCCAGGAAAGAAAAGTCTGCCACCACCCCCACCTCCAATTACGGAGAAGAAAAATCAAGCACCTCCTCCACCGCCGATTCCGGCTAAAAAAGGACCTCCAGCACCACCTCCACCACGTTCTTCTCCGTCAAAACCACCTTCTGCGCCTAATCCTAAGAATAGCAGGAAGGGAGCAGAGGATGGAAGCGGTCAGACCAAACTGAAGCCTTTACACTGGGACAAGGTGACTACGAATTTGGATCATTCCATGGTGTGGCACCAGATAAACAATGGTTCATTCAGGTAAGACTTTTAGTTTCATCTGTAGCAGTGTTGTATTTGTTGAGTTCTTTTCTTCCAAATTCACTAATTTCATCTCTCTTTGATAGGTTCGATGGCGATCTCATGGAACATTTGTTTGGTTGTGTTGCCTCCAGCAAGCAATCCCCTGGAAGAGACAAGAATTCATCTATCATGCCCAAAACCGATTCTTCTCAGATCTTCATCTTAGATCCCCGAAAATCCCAAAATACAGCAATAGTGTTGAGATCTCTAGCCATATCTCGGCAAGAAATCCTTGATACGCTCCTTGAAGGCCGTGGCCTTCATGTTGATGCCGTTGAAAAACTTAACAGAATCGCTCCGACCCAAGAAGAAGAAACCCTGATAGTTCAATTTGATGGTGACCCAACAAAACTTGCAGACGCTGAATCTTTCCTCTTTCACATCCTTAAATCTGTTTCCTCTGCTTTTGCCCGTTTAGATTCCCTCCTCTTCAGATCAAACTACGACCACGAAATCCTGCAAGCCAAAGAGTCTATACAAATCCTTGAATTAGCTTGCAAAGAGCTTAGAAATCGTGGGCTCTTCGTGAAACTCTTGGAAGCGATTCTGAAGGCAGGAAATCGCATGAATGCAGGAACTGCCAGAGGAAATGCACAAGCATTCAGCCTCACTGCATTACTTAAACTCTCCGATGTTAAGAGTACCGATGGAACAACTACCCTTCTTCATTTTGTGGTGGCAGAGGTAGTTCGATCCGAAGGTAAACGATGCATGATCAACCTCAATTACACCCTGGGTCGAAGCAATATCTGTAACACTGACAGTAGTGTTGGTAGTAGTGTGAGTTCTCAGAGTGGAACAGTGAATGAAGAAAGAGAAAAAGAATACATACGACTGGGTTTACCAGTGGTTGGAGGGTTGAGTGTGGAGTTCTCAAATGTCAAGAAAGCAGCTAAAATTGATCATGATGCTTTCACTAAGTTGTGCCCAGGTCTTAAAGCTAGAGTGAGTGAGATTCGGCGGTTCTTGGGAAGCTTCAGCATGCGTGAGGGAGGAGGGTTTGTGAGAACAATGAAAGAATTCTTAGAGGGTGCAGAAGAAGAGCTCAAGGTAGTGGAAGAAGAGCAAACAAGGGTCATGGACCTTGTAAAGAAGACAACAGAGTATTACCAATCTGGAGCTTCAAAGGCTGAAGGTGCTCCCCCACTTCAACTATTTGAAATAGTTAAAGATTTCTTGGATATGGTGGACCAGGCGTGCATTGACATCGCTAGGAATCAGCAGAAGAAGGAAGCAAATGCAGGATCATCTTCACCAAAGGCGTCAGAGAAAAGGGTTCCTGTGAGATTTCCAAATTTGCCGGCACATTTTCTGTCAGGCAAGTCAAGTCCCACAAGTTCTTCTTCCAGTGATTCAGACTATGGTGGTTCCTGAATCTTAGAGAACCAATTTGAAGCGATCGTTTTTGTTTTGGGTTGTACAGTGTAGAGATATGTATAAACAGAGTTGTACTAGGAAGGGACGAAGGTCACCTTCAAGTAGTGATTGGTATCCTGTATCCCTGCATTACTTGATAGTGTATGAATATGAAATAACAATTTTTTTCTTCCCTCTTCGCAGAGTGATTAATCTTATACCGCGAAGCATGAGCAAGTGTGATCGAATGTCAATTTCTTTTTAGTGTGGAGTTTATCCCCGAAGAAATAAGATATTTGAGAAATGGGGCACTCTCTTTATCTCATTTAGAAACGTTACACTCTCTTCCCACATTTTCACTGAAAGAACTATTTTTATATTGTTCCTTTCCATGTGATTCCACAAATAACAAAAATTTCCACGACTATATACAATTTCTAATGTGGAACTCAGCATATCCCCAGAAGAAAACAAACATGCTGTTAAAATTCCAAAATGGATAAGGCTGAGGCACTGTGCCAGACTGAGTCTCTCTCCAACCCTTGTGGTATCGACTCCATTACCCTCTAAAGTAGACTTGTCTCCAGGAAGCCAAACCTCCAGGGAATACATCTGATGCCTGGGTTGTGCCACACACACCCCAATGGTTGACTGGGCAGATATCAAGATGTCTGAGTCACAGATCAGCCATAGGGTGTCTTCTTGGCACTCCTGGGGAGCTGAGCTCCCCTTCTCACCTTCTTCAACAGTACAGCTGCTAGCTCCAGACAGCCAGTGGTGTACCAAACCCACCCCTTTCAGATTATGTGAAAAAATATCAGTTAACACTTAGCATCACGACATCAGTCCCTATAGTCCAGTGTCCACACTAGAAAATGTGGAGACACCTTTGGAAACTGGAGTCACATTAAATAAGTATCATAGCAATGGCGCATTTCGTCTTTTAGACTGCTCCGGACCTTGGAATACAATGTTTTCTCTTTTATCTGCCGTTCCTTTTGGTGTTTGCTTGCTTTCCTGCCATACAAGAATAAGAAATTGACTGGTGAGGGGGAACTTCTGTATATCTGCCAGTATGTTAGTATGCAAACATAATATTGTACATACAGACTGTAAAGTTTTTTCTCGACTAACATATGATGATGCAGATATGCTGCCTGACCAAAACCCAACTGGGTATCTAGACCAAGATGAACCAGGTCCAATTCTAAGTCATGAGCTTAGTAGAATTTTCAGTTATATACTATTTGGGGAAATAATGTCTTTGATAATCATATTCTGCTTACTTTAGAAGTTGGAATTGTAGGATATTTGGTTTCTTATTCTGTCACCTTTCCTTATTTGAATTACAGTCCTAATTAGGGAGTTTTCTCTTAATTTAAGAGTTAATTTTCTATATATTTATGACTTTAGTCCCCCATTGTTGGACAGGAGAAAGATATAAATTGAGTTTATGAATTTGAAAGCCTGTGTAGCTGAGTGTGCAGTCTTATCATCCCTTTCCCCCGCCCCCGTGAGAAGGAAAAAAAGCCTTCTCTCATGCAATTTTCTGTCCCCTTTTCTTCCTGTTCTTCTATTTCTTCAGAGGCCCACCATAGCAGAACCTTCTCAGGTCCGCATTAGATGATGTGCTCTAATAAGTTTTCCTGGACCGATGCTATCTTAGTTTCCATCAGACTTCCACAATGACCTTTAATAAGGTGGAGAGTAACATCTGAACCTCTAAGCAAGATCTGCCAGGAGGCAGAATAACAGAAGAACCACCTGTGAATGATCTCATTTATTGATTATTATGCAATTTCCATAATTGTATCTTTCTGGGATTAAACTTATCAATTGAAAAACTTCAAAAAATATAAAAAGTGAACCCGGTGGCGAAGGCTTCCACACAAGTAGAGTAAATTGAGGCATTTTTCCTATACAGCCTTCTCCCAACAACTTTTGCTAGAAGGCTGTTTTGATACCTTGACCTCAGGCTACAACTATGATCCACCGACCATTGTGCCTGGACCATTGTGCCAGGGCCTGCCTCTTACAAAACTATATTTTTCATACATGACACAATAATAGTAAATTGGTGGTGAATCCCGGAGGCCAGCTCATAAGAAGAATTAATTTGAGAAAACATGCATCCATGATTACAGGCTTTAATACAAGAAAGTGACAAAGTAAAAGGACTCGAGGAAGTGACTGACTAAAGACTTACACGTGCAAGTTACCCGCCACAAGTTCTCGAGTGCGTCACTGTTTTAGTTTATTAGTCGCAGATTGTAGTTGATCAAAGGCAGATTGAATTCTTTGTCTTTGTTCAAGAGAGAAGTTGGTTTTAGTTGAAGACTGCAACCATACAGAAGAGACGCATAAATAATATGTTACTGAATTACAAGCAGGATATGAAATTCATAGGGTAACGAAATGAATTGCACACTATATCAAAATACAGTATCTTCTGTTTTTCAGACTCATGCTAAATACCAAATTTATAGAGGGAAAAGGTAAGTAATATTTTTGGGTTCTGGATCATACATGAAGGGCTTTAGTTGCACAGCTATTGTAATTGGATTCTAACATTTCAAAGAAGTCAGCAATAAGATACATGACGTTAACCATGAATCAAATCATAAAACAACGGCAGCACCAAACACACTAATTGAAAGATCCACTGCAATAACATTTATATATTAACTTATAGAAGCATAGAGGGTAGCAAATTAACACCCTGTATATAAAAATAAACCTCGAGCATTGGTATCGATAATCTAAGGAAAACAAAATAAATGATCATCAGTGTCTTTAAGTATAACACAACCGTATCATGAAGTTGGCTCTACTAAATTTATGAATCAGCTAAACCACAGAAAGCAACACTAGTTAAGTTCAGGTTTGAATCAAAGAGTATACCTGGGATAGTATATTCTGCAAAATTTGGTTAACTTCTGTCTGACATGAAAGAAGTCTTCTCTGGAGCTTCAGATCCTTAAACATAAATAGGAGGATGGAAGCAATTGCACAAATCTTATGTGACAGGTCAAATGCATATTCAACTGTGGCATTATTTTCACTGACTGATGATCCCATCAAATCCAGGACAAGATTTAAAAACTTATCACTTCTATCAAACAGGAAAAAACATGGGACAAAATGGTATTGGCAATTGCATAACTGAACAGAATCTCCAGATCCATTGCCATTCTCTGGAATGCTCTGCATTAAAATTGAGAACCAAAGAGTAAGTCTTCTATGCCAAAAAAAAAAAAAAAAAAAAAAAAGTTTGAAAAGGGAAAGAAGATAATTTTTCAAGAAGCATCAGTCCAAACAAAATTCAGATGCATAGACAAATGTACACCTCAAATTCCAGAGTTAACAAACTAAATGTCATTAAATTTTCTTCCCTATTACCCCTTTTTCCTCTTGTGAAATACTTCATAGCAAAGTCCCCCCCCCCCCCCCCCCAAAAAAAAAAAAAAAGAATAAATAAAATAAAAAGGAGAACAGCTTTTTTTTCCCTGTTGGAAGGATTGGGGATAGAGAGTTCATTCCACAGCATAGTCAAGGTGGCACCTACACACCCTGTTGGTGTCGCCCCGAGGCCCCTGACAACTATGGTTCAATCTAGAAATTCCTTTTTACAAAGATTTTTTTTTCAGTAATAGGAGGCACAATGCAAGTGAAGTGAAAAAATTCACTGGAAAACATTTGATCCAACTTGAAGCAGCAAGGGACATTCTATCACAAAGAATGCAGTGAGTGTATCTTAAAACTTAAAAGGCATTTCCATGTTCTACTCTTTGACTTCTGGCATTACGCGACCAAGTTTGATCAACTGGTTTCGCATGCTTCTTCTCTGATGATATCTTTTCACATTTATAGAAGAAAGGAAGTTTTTAATCAATAAAAGAAAAGAAAAGAAAAAATATTACTACTCTTAAGGTCTTAAGGAGTAAATAATACAATGGGGCAGTTAATTCCTTTTGTGGAAATACAGCTAAATACAGCTGCAAACGTTAAATGTGACAAGTACTTACAGGTGCAGCATCAATCATGTATTCCAACAGTGGCTTGCTTAGCTTGATTATACTTTGGTCTGAAAGCCTCGTCGGTTTAGAGTCCAGCGTGACAAGAATTCTTAGCAGTGCACTCTTATTGTGTAATGGCAGCTTCAGGCTCTGACATCTCAAAATATAAGGTCTTTAGTTTTACAGGAGAAACAAACCCTAGATATCTAAATACACACCAAAGCATTTGGTAGAACTTGTAGAACTGTGAAGCAGACAGCAATAGCTGAGGTAACTCACCATCTCATCAACAATAGTTTTTTCTAGAATCTGAAGAACTAGATTATCATCACCCATCCGGGAGAGGCAAGAGCTGATCATTCTTGTAATGGCTTTAAAAGTACCAAGACTTCGGATCTTCTCATCATTCTCTGATGAAGGATAGTAGTTTTCTGCATACACAATAGCCACCATTAGATCATGGTCAAAACTTTCCAATCTGTTGTCATTGTCAAACCAATAGCTACCCAAATCTCTCAGCCAGTCACATTTAAATATATATATATGGGTAATTTTCATCTGGACCCCCTGAGGTTTGGTCCAGGTCACTTTTAGTCCGAAAAAAAATTCTCTTTGCATATGGCCCCCCTGAGGTTTCTAAGGATGACTATTTAAGGACAAATCATAATTTGATGACCAAAATACCCTTATGGTGCAATGGTCAAGATTGTACCATTTATGTCATTTCGATCTAACGGTTTATATTAAAAAGAAAAATTATAATTGTAATTTTAATATTTTTATTTTATATTGAAGGGTCTTAAGAATTCAAATTTACAAACTTATATACCCTTTGATTAAAACTCAATGCAATCCCATTCCCATTACAAAATAAAAAGAAGCCATTAATCAAAGGGTATAAGTTTGTAAATTTGAATTCTTAAGACCCTTCAATATAAAATAAAAAGGTTAAAATTACAATTATAATTTGTCTTTTTAATATAAACCGTTAAATCGAAATGACATAAATGGTACAATCTTGACCATTGCACCATAAGGGTATTTTGGTCATCAAATTATGATTTGTCCTTAAATAGTCATTTTTAGAAACCTCAGGGGAGCCATATGCAAAGAGAATTTTTTTTCGGACTAAAAGTGACCTGGACCAAACCTCAAGGGGTCCAGATGAAAATTACCCATATATATATATATATAGGATAAATAAAAATGTTTATAAAGAACATATAACTGTTAATGATGTGTCAGACTAAAAATATCCTATGATTTTTAGGTAGATTAATTTCTCTGCCACCATGATAATTCACCGACTTTGCTTAATCATCAAGTACTCATAAGACAGCTTACACAAGGGAATAAAACCACTCAAAAAATTATGACTGAACAAGGAAAGCCCCAGAAATTCCTTGGGCAGTGAATCGATTCTCTTTATCGTCATGTCATCCACGGAAAGTATGCACTAATTTCTAAGACATACTAAAAGTGTTCACAAGCTTCCCAGGTCACACACCAAAAAGAAAGTATCAAATCCAAGATCTGAACCTATAAACTGCAACCATCCTGTCTCCTCTCCAAGGAGCCAAGCTTACCAGTAGAGAAACCTAGCTACCAACATGCACTATAGACCTCATGAACCTCGCCAAATTCTGTCATCTGGACCTTTAAAACAACCAGCCTTGGCCCTTAAGTTGCCAGAAAATGATTAAACTCTGGAATTTAAATCACCGCATGTATACCTATTATCACAAGAACAATTACCAGGAGGAACTCTAAAACAGGCAAGCAAGGTGACAAAGAAACTGATATAGTCTGCAATCTGGACATGTCCAGCTTTATACGCCGAGTGCAGAACCTCTATTATTCTGAATAATACAGATGGCTCCAAATTATCACCTGCATCCATTGTAAGATGGGATGAGACACAAAAATCCAATAACAAAAAAAATACAGATATTACATGATAAGGGAGGTCAAACAATGGCATTTGTAAACAGTGTCTTACTACTTAACTAGCTTGCCAACGTAAAAGCCATAAAATGAAGCGAGCAAATGTGGATGCACCTTCTGGTTAGTTTCTTAAATTGGAAGAGTTCAACAAATAAGACCATTGCGAAGAGTTATATTTGATGCAGGGTGCGACATTTCGGCAAATTTCGCTGGTTCACACCCTAGAGAAACCAGGCAAACCAGCGAAATTTGCCAATTTTCCGTTGACTTTTCAAGTGACCCACGACCACTGCTGGAGAGATAGAAGGACGAGGAAAAGATGTTTCCGTTTGCCAAAAAGCTACAGGGTTAGGGTGTTTGAACTTAAATCTGATCCTGATTGTTTCTGTTTCAGTATCAGATTAGAAAATTCTTAGGATTAAGGTTTGGGGAGAAGTAGGGTTTCTGGGGTAACGACTAGGGCTGCTACTTGGGTCAAGTGCTAGGTGAGGTGAGGGGATGAGATCCTTAAAAGGAAGGGATTTCTTAGGTGGGGATTGGGAGTTGTAGGAATCAGGGTTTTGGGGAAGCAGGGTTTTCAAATTTTAGGGTTTTTAGAGGGCAATTAGGGGTAGGGTTGGGGTCAAGTGTTAGGTGGGAGTGGGATTGTGATGCTGGAAGGGAGGGATTTTACTGGAGGAATTGGAAGATATGGATTTTTAGGGTTTTGGGGAAGAAGAAAGGAATCCTGCAAGAGAGAGAAAGAGGGAAGAATAGGAGAGCTGCAATGTGGGTGAACCGGTGAAGGTCAAGGATGAATGATTACCAATTTTAGGAGGCTGGAAACCCTAGTAACCTCAATTGAACTTCACCCTCTGCTGTAACTCCTCAATAATTTTATTCATCAAAATTCATTTGGTTACAAGCATAAGCTATGTAATTATAGCCTATATTAAGCAACTCCTAACAGCACTCAACTTTGAAAGCAAAATAAAAAGGGACTTACTATTTAAAATAGGACTTCTTCATAACTTCTGCTAGGTTGACTCAAATGACAAAATAAAAATAGAAATAGACTCCTAACAAAATTCTATATTTAACTAGACCCAACAGGACTCTATTAGGACTGTCCTAAAATTACTAGAATACTCCTAGTTCTGATAATGTGCTTTAGCTGCTGGGCAGTGCTGTGGGCTGCTGCTGCTGGTACTGCATCAATACTCCCCATCTTGGAAAAGTGACATGGGAGGGGGGGGGGTTACATGTGTATAGCAGCTTGTTAAGCAAAACTCAAGAAATGTAGGACCACTAGGAATGAAGGCTTCAATTATGGGAGCTTTCTCTTCGAAAAAACGTGGTTCCAGGACAAAGTCGATGTGCCCATGTTCAAAATCAGCAGCCATGCTCTTGGGGTCTTCTTTAATCACATCTCCAACTGATGCTATTGCTTCAAACATGCTTTTTGCAAGCTTTTGTCAGCTTTGGCAACCCTTTCATCAAGGGCTTGAGTCATCTCTTGGTCTTCCGCTGTCTTAGCCTTGTTGTCTTTAGCACTCTCTCCTGACATTACTTTGGCAGATATGGGCAGCATCTCTTCCATGGGTTGTGTGGGCTTGACTTCAGGTTGTATTGAAGTTTGATTGCTACCTCTTTTTCCTTATTGCAATTTACCTTGATCCCTCTAGCTATCTACTCCTCTAGTCTTTCGATGATAGCACAAGTTTATTTTACCTGGTTATCAAGGTTTCTTATGCTATCATCCACCTTGTTTTCTTCCTCTCTCCTCTAGTATTCTTCCTATCTCCTCTAGACATATCCTCCAAAGACGAAAGACCTGATGTGCTCTTCTAATGTGGGTGGAGTACGATGATGGGGTCTTTCCCTATGTGGCCTTCCTTCACTTTCATACTTGTCGTAGAAAGGATTGTAATATCTGGAATCCTGGGTGTGACCGTTCCTCTCTCTGTTCTTCTCCATGGTTGTCGAGGCGGCAAGGCGACCAAAGCAGTTGTGGCTCGATTAGGCGACAAAGTGGCGTCCAGGTGGCAATAAGGCGACAAAGCAATTGGGTCAAAGTTTTTCAATACAACTACTTTTAAACTAATAAATTTCTATTATAAGATAAACAAATATTCAAGAATCATATAAAAAATAAAATAAAAATAAAAAGCATTCAAGAATCATAATTATGAAAAATTATCCAAAGAATAACACAAACATAAGTTCATCTCATCAAGCATCATAACATATGACTATGAACTGTATCAAATTATAAGTACAAAAATGAAAGTAGTAAATTTTACATTTTTACTTACCTCTATTATAATGTGATGCACATAAGTGCCTTGTCCATCTAATGATTCATTGATTCCCAATTCTAAAATGACTAACTATTAAATTCATATATGGCTTTGTAGAGTAAAATTTGATTGAAAAAAAAATCAAGAAAGAAATATTATTATGTACAAAATGTCAAAAAAGCGACCACTTTGGCGTCTGGGTGGCAATAAGGTGCACAAGGCAACAAAGAGGTAGCGATTACGCAAAAAAACCTGAAAAACTGCATATCAACAAAGCAGTGGCAAATAAGCCGGTTGAAAAACCGCCTTATTGCCTAGGCGGACACTTTGAAAACCATGGTCTTCTCTATAATCACCTATAGGAGCATCTTCCATGTACTTGTGGTTTTCACTAGCTTCTCCGTAAGGGGGAGTGACTATTTGGGAATTTATCCTTGGGGGTGGAGAAGGCAATTCTTCTTCTCTGAGTGGCTGTTAGTTGAGCCATCCTAGTTGCCAGACATTGTACTTGGGCTAGAACATCTGCTAGGTTTTTTGTGCGTTCTCTAAAGCCCTAGCTCCTGCCTCCTGCTGATTCACCCATCGTTTTGACACCACTTGATGCAGACCCCAAAAGAATGAGGTCCAATATCCAAGATCTAGTAAGGAACCAGCAGAAAATTTAGTGTTTCTAAACTCTGCAGTTGGGGTTTCCTGGGTTAGAGTAAACATGTAGGGTTCCGCCAAAAGGCTATAGGGTGGTTGAACTTAATCTGGTTTCAATTTTTAGAGTTTATGGGGAATGAATAGGGCTGCTACTTGGGGTCAAGTGCTAAGGAGGTGAAGGGATGACAACCCTAAAAAGGAAGGCATTTCTAAGGTGGGGATTGGGAGTAAAAGAAACTGGGCTTTTCGGGGAATCAGATGGGTTTCAGATTTTATGGTTTTTAGAGAGCAATCAGGGCAAGGGTTGGGTTCGAGTATTAAATGGGGTTTGAGGGTCGTGATCCTAGAAGGGAAGGGGACTTGGTGAAGGGAATTAGGAGAAAGGGATATTCTAGGTTTTAGGGAATAAGAAAAGGATGCTGCAAGAGAGGGAAGAATTGGAGGGATGCAATGGTAGGAGATGCGGGAAGGTCAGGGATGAATTCTTACAATCTTAGGAGGCTGTGGATGAAGCAAAGAGGGGGGAAATCTGATCAAACAAGCTAACACAGGCCCTTCCTACGCCAGAAATCCTGGTAGCCTCAATCGAACCTCACTCTTTATTACAACTCAATAATCTTATTCATCAAAATTGATTTGGTTACAAGCAAAAGCTATGTATTTATAGCCTTTATTAGACATCCTAATAGCACTCAAACTTTGAAACCAAAACAAAAGGGACTTCTATTTCAAATAGAACTTCCACTTAAAATAGGACTCCATAACTTCTCGTGGGCTGACTCATACGACAAAATAAAAGTAGAACTTGACTCCTAATGAAATTCTATATTTAATAACCCAACAGACTTGATCAGGACTACCTTAAAAAAAAAAAAACTAGAATACCCTGGGGCCGAAAATGTGCTTTAGTGCTGCTGGTCCTGCATCACAACCATAGTCCAAATTTCAGACCACTGAAAGTTCGACTGGAATTTCAGATTTTTCTTTGCCAACCGAAATGAAAGCTGGGGCAAAATATTCTTCCCAAGGTTTCGACCCATTTCGGTCGAAATTTCAACCATTTCAGTCCATCTTCTTTCTTTAAATTACCTAGTTTTGAAAGAGATCAGCATATTTCGTAGATCTCGTCTTGGTGCCACCCCTGCAGTTTTGCAAATTCCGTCCTAAGATCCAACTTTTTAGCTTCAAATCCCTATTTCTCCCTCAAATTCCTACACTGCTTCAGCCCTTTGTCAAGAAACATCCAATTTGTTGGATTGTTGGGGATACATGTGTATTCATCCCAAAATTTTTATTTCTTAACAGTTGATGCATCCAAAATTGGAGCATGATCTATGAATTTATGTTGTTAAATCTTTTTTTTTTTTTTTTCCCCTTTTGTGTGGAGATACCATCACTTGATCTACATTGTGATGGTGTCAAATTTATTTTTCCGTAGTTGACTAATGATTTAAATTAGTTGAAAATATTCTGTAATTATTTAGAAGTAGATTAAAAATACCAATTATTTTCTGTTTTATACTTAAAAGTAGTGGAATATTAGTACAAATATGGATTTTCTTGGTGTGGTTTATGATGATGATGTTTACGTTTTTCAATTAAAGTACTTTTGTTACAATTTACAACTCTTTGTATTTGCCGAAATGGACACACAACCCAAGTAAAAAACCCATCAAGATAGGGCTGGAACCACCCATAAAGATGTCCTAGGAAAATTTCCAGGTTTCTACCTAGTTGGTTGAAACATCAACCCCAACTAGGTTTTGACGTGGGTTGAAACCGGCCTTGAAACCAAAATTTCGAACGTTGATCACAACAATAAGAGTTGCAATTCAACAAGGAAAGAAAACAAATTCCAAAAAAGACATTCGAGAGCCTTCAACACCAGTCAATTCTTTCACTCCCCTTTTTGCCGAGTTATGGCTAATTCTAACACACATTATATAACTTGTCTTTGATCTACTAATCTTAAGGCATCTTGTTTCCAAAGTCAATCTCCACTTCTCCAACTTAGAATCAAGGTTTAAAATCTCATTGATTCAATGTCTTTTAAACTCTTGTGAAATCAGTGGCCTGTCAGACCAAAATACCAAAATTTTGCCAGAATGTGGTATTTTCACAGCAAGATTTGGTGAGCCATTTCGGTGGGTTTTAGGCCAAAATAAAGCTTGAAACTTCATAGAAACCCTATTTTAGGTTATATACACATCTAAATGACCATGTTACAAAAATAGCTACTTAAATTGATGCTTTGAATTTGTACTACGTGACTGGTAGTTTGTCAAGGAGTAATTCTTTAGTATTTCCTAGAACAGTAATGCTTATTAACCCAAGTCTAGGGTATAAACCTCCCAGATTTACAAGACAAACATATATCCACAACTCCCCTAAGCTTGGCGGGTTATGTTTTTTCACCAAGCAAGGAGAACTGCAGGTACCCAAGTACAACTGTACAACTGTACAACTAGGGTTGCAAATGATTAGATACCTTTCATAATTTGAAAATGAGTGTTCATTATATAGACAGGGATTGTAAATTTAATCACATTTGCATTTCAAAATGGATTCCAAGAAGTTAGGAATCAGCAAGGTTCTTTTCCTTGAATTTATCCATCTATTACATATTTCTCAGGTCAGACTTGAGGCTTCTACAGAAACAAAACAATACATGTAATGCAAGAAACAAAGGAAGTCCCAAAATATTGTATTTTAGGTGTCGGTACGGATAATAAATTTGACTACGGAATATTTCCCAAATGAAATTAAAGAAATTAAAGTTGTCACAGTGTTATTATTTATCTATAGGCATGGAAGTAGGCAGGATCAGCCAACACACAATACTCACTAAGGCAACAACAGGATAATGCTCTGAGCATTGATGAATCCAAACAGGAGAAGTAATACAGGCAACAGATAGAAAGTTCCTGGCATTCTCTGGGGAGCCTTATGAAAGGACCACTGCATATACTTCCTGAAAAGATAAAGGTGGAAAACCAAATTAAATTACAGCAAAGAAAATCCCTACATGATTGATCTTTTTTTTTTTGGTAAAGCCTACATGATTGATCATACTTTGGAACTCCAACCCTTACCTTTGTCCTGACACATACAGTAGAACTCTTGCAACAGACATTGCATATTGTCATATTCCCAAGCAACAGAAGGGTTCATGGGAGCATATTGAGCCAGGCGAAGAAGAAGATGCAAAACAGCCTGCAAGAACCAGTTTGCATCTGTTTAAAGACAACGACCTTTGACAAAACAGCAATTTAATTCACTTAATATGTTTTACTAAATCATAGATGTAATAGAGTAATGCACTGCAAATATTATTGCCAAATAATATTGTAATAAAGTGCATCCAGGAAAATGAGGGTACCAACTGTCAATATCATTTGATGACACAACATAACCGCATACCTTAGAAGACGAAAGGTGCTTGTCACCAAACTGAAGAAGCAATGATGGAAGCTCACGTATCCAAGTAATCTGATGCTCCAATATCTCACTGTCAGTTGCACTTACATCTAAGAGCAGTGTACCTTGCCTTGACTTTTTTTTTGGGGGGGGGGGGGGGGGGGAGAGGAGAGGGGAACAGATATAATGTCAGAAAGCTTCATCATTGGCATGCTTAAACCAAACATTGCCGCCCAAAAGATTTAAGGTAGGGAAGGCCAGTGCATTTTCCACTTAGGAAGCTAAGGAATGAAACAAGAAGAGAACTTACTGGAAGTAGCATTTTCTTAATTACAGAAAGGCAAGCGATCTTCAGCAAAGATTCTGTTTTGCAATCCTTAAAAGCTTTGGTGAATGACTGCACGAATTGAAATTATATAACAGTTTATCCAAATATCCTTGTACTCAAGCAAAACTTCAAGGTATAAAAAAATAATAAAACAAACTTTATACAGGTGTAAGATAATTAATGGCCCAATTATTTAGGGAGCATTATAATGAAAATTTGAATAATTGTCATCAGACAAAATTCCTTTATCTTAATCTTTGTTAGCTTAACTTTGAATTTCAACTACAAAAAATAGCCTGACCTGTAGAAGGCGAGATTTCCAAATGGCAGTGATTTGAGATACAAGTTCTGGAAAAAATTGCAGCAATGAAACTAAATGCTTTTCTCTCAGTGCTTTACTGGATCGTGTATTATTACCAATCTGAAAAGAAAATGGAAGGAAAGAATATTAACAGTAATAAAATCATAAAAACTACTTGAAGCCTTGAAGGCAACACAAGCCAGAGACATTCTCATGCTCACATTCATGCTTCAATCATGGAACTGACTTTCAATGAATACAAAGACAATGATGATGACCATGATCTTAATAAAAATGGAGATTCCCGTTGTCTAGTTAACAAGGAGGACATTCCCTAGTTTTGAAGTGTGTATCTGGCACATGGCACTTCCATATTTACTGGAGATTTGTCGGCATTAAGTCCACGGCTCCACGTCATTTTTTGCCCATTCATTAAGTTGCAAAGCAAGTTCAAATTTAAATACTCAAGGATAGATGATCAAAAACCGGGTCAAATGTTTCTGGGAAAAAAATGGAGCAAAAAATAGGGAAGAATTGATGTACAGACTACAGAGGGCGACACAGTTGCAAAGAAATTTGATTTCCAGGGATCTTCCACATAATTAGAATATCCACTGGACAGGGAAACAATTTTGCTACATCATCACCCAAAAACAACTTATCAAGGGGTAAAAAACAATAACCAACAACAACAATCTCCCAGTATGATCATTCTGAACAAGAAGGTTAACGTTTTGATTGCTGAATATACAAGAAAACTCAAATGTATGATTACGAAAGAGTTGAAAATAGACATGAGGTCAATATGAGGAATCCCATCAGTTCAACGTTAGAAAATTAGCCAAATTTGTTGGAACAAGTGTTTAGGTTTCTGTTGGGATTGAAATCAACCCCAAGGTAATATCTCAGACAGTGGATCAACTAAATAGTCTGGATTGGCTACATCAGAACCATTTGAGCCACCCATTCAGCTAATCTGATCAATCCCAATCAGATATTACTGCCCACAAAGAATGTCACCAAATGGATTCATTGGACCAGTTAACTCCTCGACCATGTGAAGCCCAGGAGGTTCTTTAAAGCATTTCTCTTCATTATTTTGAAGAACACATTTACTGTTAGGTCGTATTCAAGTGCAAGCATTCCAGCTTGAGAATACTTACTTCCAAGTCATCAATGATTCAATCATTCATTATCCAAGTATTGATTCACATCCCCAAGATTCTAGTTCAATACCAAGGCATTGGAGAGAACTAGAATTAAAAGCAAGGCACCCCTGGTGGCACTTTGGTGACTGGGCTTTGGTTGACCTCGTCTGCCCAGTCAGCCATCGGGACATGTGCACCAGCGAGACAACCAAGGCACACAGGAAACCCGAAGTGCCACCAATGGTGCCCTCGCCTTTTATACTTCCCGCTTCAACGCCCTGGTTTGCCTAGGCACCATAACAACTAAGGGAGGGTGAGGACTGGTCCCAATTACACTCTAAAAAGTACATTTACCATGACTTAAACTGAACCAAATCCAACCAAGACTGGACCAGAATTGAACCTTGTTCCAACCAAAAAGGCTAAAAAAGCTATGGGAAATACTACTATACCACTACTACTACTTGTGCAGCTTCTAGAACTTTTTCCCGGAAGTAGGTCCTTTTTTTTTTGCCGGTAATGTGGAAACCTATTTCTCTAGTTTACTAAATGAGCATTCTTCAAGCACTAATGATTTGGACGATTACACCTTTCACCAAGGCACCAATGTCCAAACTTATATACGTAGAATTTCGATGTCCGAAGTAAAAGAAGCTTTAAGGAGAATGAAACTTGGCAAGACACAAGGTCTTGATGAAATCCCAATTGAAGTATGGAAGAGCTTAGGAACCCATGGACTAGTTTGGTTGACTAAGTTGTTTAATAAGATTATGAGCACAGGGAAAATGCCAGATGAATGGAGGAGAAGCGTCATGGTTCCAATTTACAAAAATAAAGGAGATATTCAAAGTTATAATAACTATAGGGGCATTAAATTAATGAGCCATACGATGAAATTATGGGAGAGAATAATTGAAACCCGTTTGAGACACTTAACTACAGTTACGGAGAACCAATTTCGGTTTATGCCGGGAAGATCTACAACAGAGGCTATTTACCTAATTAGGAGACTTATGAAAAGGTATAGAGAATGTAGGAAAGACCTTCATATGGTATTTATTGACCTAGAAAAAGCTTATGATAGAGTCCCTAGAGCGTTAATTTGGCAAGTACTAAAGAAAAGAAGTGTTGCAAGCATGGTAGGAGATCTCGCTCTCGAGCGAGATCTCGCTACCATGAAAAACCGAGATCTCGACCATCTCGGTGAGATCTAGGTCGAGATATGCCATTTTTTGGGTGTCAACTCAGTAGCCCATCTCGGTGGGCTTTAGGGTCCCAATTGGGCAAAAACTTGGTATTTAACCTATTTAAGGCCTTTTGAACATACTAGTGGCCTTGGATTTGTGAGAAAACAACCCTAAGTATGATTTCTAAGTCTACCCATAGTGTGAAACCGAAATGCTGTAGGATTAGAGAATGCAAGGTTATATAACATGTAATATAAAACCATTAATGTGTAGGATTAGAAAATGCAAGGTTATATAACATGTAATATAAAATCATTAAGGCATATAAATGAAAATCAAGTGTATCAAATACATTAAATAACTTAAATGTCATCAAGATAACATTCATATGAGTATTACAATCTTGACTTTCTAGAATAGAATGATAAAAGTATACAACCGTTAGAAGTTCTATACAAGTCATTAACGCATAAGTTCATAAGACAAGTAGATGATGATTGAGCTTCCTTTGATGTTGTAGATGTGCTAAGAGTAGTTGCAAGTGAAACTTTGGCTAAAATCCGCAAAAAATTGGGCAAACATAAAGAGATTCCTCAGAGTGATTGTTTTAGGTACCTAGGTTCAATCATAAGTAAAAGAAGTGATTTCGAGGATGAGGCTTCCCAAATAATTAAAATAGGGTGGATGAAGTGGAGAGGTGCGTCTGGGGTCTTATGGCCATTAAAGCTTAAAGGAAAATTTTCTAGGACCGTTGTTCAACCAGCAATGATGTCGGTGTAGAGTGTTGGGCTGTTAAAAAGAATCATATAGATAAATTAAGTGTAGCAAAAATGAGGATGCTAAGATGGATGAGTGGCAAAACTAGGATGGATAAGATAATAAATGATCATATTAGAGTTGGTCTGGGAGTTGCTCCCATAAGTGATAAGCTTCGAGAAAGTCGTTTGAGGTGGCACGGCCACGTTCAATGAAGACCTATAAATGTCCATGTACAAAGAAGTGATATAATCCATATTGAAGGAACTAGAAGAGCTAGGGTAGTCCTAAGATAACCTTAGGAGAAGTGGTGAGAAAGGATATGTATAGCTTAGGCCTTGTATCTAGCATGGCCTCGAACATAATTGATTGGAGGGCAAGAATCCATGTAGCCGACCCCATTTAGTTGGGACAAGGCTTATTGTTGTTGTTGTTGTTGCGGTAATGTGGCTACCAGCTGTGCGACCGTCAAATTCATGCAACATATAGAAAGTTTGATCCAACGGTCTCAATAAAAAGGTGGGTTATACTTGTAATTATGACCATTTTTTGGCATTCAAGGTTCCTCAGATTTTAAATTTACAAACTCAAGCCCTTGGCTCAAAGTTGATCTCAAACCCTATTTCCATCTTGCACGAAAAGAATTACAACCTAGGGTTTTCGTTTCCCATTTCCATCACAAAAACAAAAGAAAGCATGAAACACACAAAATTTACAACAGATCAAACACTAGCTTGGTTGACAAAAACATCACTTTCAATGGCCAAAACAAACGGGAGCAAACTTGATCCCTAAAAAGACCTGCTCACCGATCCCTGAATCACCAACAGTACATCCAATGAATGATTCTGGGATCAAGTAACAAAACCAATTCAGGAAGCAACTGAGAGAATAAGGAGAAATGGAAACTGCCTATTTTCCAAATCAACAGATATAAGGCAAGCCCCAAAATACCCATTTGAGTTATTGACAGAATAATTACACCTGAAAGAAAACAGAAGAAAATTCAGAGTACAAGAAGAATTCATCTGGAGTGGTTGGGCTTTATGATGGAAACTTCCTGGTAATGAATACAGGCTTTTGAAGTCTTGTCGAATTGAAGAGATCCTTAGGTTAGCATTACACTCACCATTATATTGTTGATTTTATCATTTTAAAAGCATAACAAAAATCAGTGCAAT
This sequence comes from Hakea prostrata, assembly GCF_041222555.1. Classification (NCBI taxonomy): domain Eukaryota; kingdom Viridiplantae; phylum Streptophyta; class Magnoliopsida; order Proteales; family Proteaceae; genus Hakea; species Hakea prostrata. The sequence continues at coordinate 11,460,493 of NC_142607.1, forward strand.
AGCAGAAGTACTCAGGCAGATAAGAAACCAAGGTTCATCTGTTCATGGGGAAGAACAGAAATCTCTGTTGTTTGTCGGGTTCCAAGGAAGGAAGTCAGACAGGTGGAGAAGAAGAGGTGGAGGCATGGTGATGTAACTAAGGTTGGGCGCAAAAACCAGACCCAACAATGCATTCAAAGCTGGCCGAATACCCCAGGGGTATTTTGGTCATTTTCCAAACACTCTTTTGGGGCTGAATATGGGTCTTTATAGAATCCCCTCAATCCAATGGTCAATGATCTACTTTTATTTTTCTGTTTGAGTCAGTAGTCTAAGAGTTACTATCCTTTTAAGTTAGTGTTGAGTTGTTAGGAACTTAGGATAGGGTTCCTAATTTTAGGAACTTCATCTTAAAGTAGGTCTATTTTTAGTTAAGTCCTAATTTAGTATGTAATTGGATCCCAATTTGGTAGGGATTCATTAGTTGAGTCTAGAATGGTTTTTTTTTTTTTTTTTGGGAGAAAGGGAGCTTTGATTAATAAAAAGAAAAAAAATTACATTCTGAAGAATTTCTTACCATTAGCATCATCCCGAACAAAAGCAGAAAGAGCTAATGGAAGAGCATCTGCAGCTAGATGGATTTCTTGGGAGGTATTAAGGAAACCTGCCAAGAAGTCCGCACAAAGGTTAATTTCCCGAACATGATGAACAAAATTACATATAAAAAACCCACCCCTTAGCTCCCTAATCTCCATGATCAAATCAACAACCCTCCAAGATGGTTTGAGTGGCTATAAATAGCCTAGACCAGAATGTATTTTTCAGGTTTGATGATTTATGATTTGATTGAATGAAAACCTGGCTTGAGAAGTTGTGGGAATCCCCTAGGAACCCTGTGGCTGGGTGGTAAGAGTGTTCTTTCTTCAATTCTGAGATTGCAGTGTCTTCTTCAAGTTTCCTCCTTCAACTCCAGCAAGAACAATCACTCACAAGTAAATTTAAACATCCCCAACCCCATCCAACATCTCCAGCCATTCCCCACCCCAACCTCAAGCTACTGTAGGCTCTTCCCCCTTCTCCTCCTTCTTCCCACGTTTTCAGATGCTAACCCAAATAGGATTCCCCTTTTCCTTGCTCAGTTCTAACCCATTCAACCCCTGTTAACGTCACAATACCCTACAGAACCGAGTCCTAACTTATGTTTCCCTATCCTAGCCCTCTTTTCTGAGTTTTGAAATTTCTGCACTTCATCTTCTCCAATTTAAAGTTGCAGAATTTTGATAAATTCCAGAAATTTCTAAAACATCTTAAACCCCAACCCTACATACCTGAATCAGTTCTGAACTGTAGAATAGCACCTCCTTAGTGCTAAACTTCAGCGCAACAGTCCAAATTCTCAAAACCCTAACCCTAGCAGAATCCTAGTCACCCCAGAACTTGGATTTTCAAATCTGAGTTTTGAAGTCCAGTAAAATTCAGATCTGATTTACTATACCCAGCAGCCTTATAGACCTTAAACCCCAAGCCAAAGCATCTAGAAACCCTAATTGTTTGGTTCCTATTTAGAAGATCCTGAAAACCTAACCCAAAACCCTGGGTTACATCATGTGGAGCAGGGCAGAAGAGAAGAGAGATGCGGGGACAGTGGGAGAAGTCAAGAACACCTTCCAGCATTGTGTCGTCAAGGAGTTGCCGCCTGTGGTGGTGGCGGAGTCTGAACAGACAGCTCTAGGGAGATACCGCTAACCCGGCCAGTTGAAGGGTTTGAAAATGTAAATTCAGAAAAGTCTATTCTGAAAGTGTAAAACAAAGAATTAGTATTTGCATTCATACTCCCCCGTTTTCACTCTGGATTGTCAAATTCAAACATGCTTATGTGGTGCAAAACTTCACCTATGCGACTTTTTGATAACTCTGCAATCGATACACAATTAAATGGCCTATTCTATTTACAATTTATTTTTTACGCATATGCTTATATAAAGAGCAGAATTCAGAGCAATGGTAATGTTGTCCCATTTCCAACCTAGAGGTCACAGGCTTGAGTAAGGCAACAACATCTCAGCCTAATCGCGGGATCGTTGTTGACAGTGTGCACCTTACGCTTAGACTGAGTCTTATACATTGTTTCTTAATTGTTAGTTTTCTTATATTAAGTCATTACTGGCATAATTATCTCATCACACATTGATTCATTCACATTCGAGTGGAGCATATGTATTACAACCATAATTATAAAATGAAATAATAATACAAGCCAGGGTGCTCATCCACTATAATCTTGATATATATGTTTACAAGGTAAATGAACAAATCCTCCTCAAGCAAAAAGTGAAAAATTCATTTCATGCCAGAAACAGAAAAGCATGAGAGAAGAAAAAAAATAAACAAAGGATAAACAAGTATCCAGGTCACAAGGTCATCAAATAGAAATTGCTTACAAACAAAAGATACATTTTCAATGCAAATTAGTTAAAGGAATACATCCAATACACAAAAATGTCAAACAAGACAAATTTGATGAGCAAAGCAATGAAGGAAAGAAACTTGGGGAAGGTTTCCTAATGCCATCTTCTCCTGTGTGTATGCCAAACAAACTATAGTACTATACACAACCCTCTAAAATAACATGGTAGGAGGTGAGACCTGGCAAGCTATCACTCTTTTTTTCACTTAGCGGGACGAGATCATGTGCAAGACAAGATGGTGTGCTTAGCACATAGGGTTTCAAGTCTCCACTCTCAAGTTAGAAACTTTGACGATTGTATTATCAGTTGAGCTTCATAATTTGAACTATGAACTTGTGTACACGTCAGACTAGTTTGAAACTTTGAACTTTGAGTATTAATGTATGAGTATATGTTGCATATAATAGGCAATCTTAAGGTTTCACTTTCAGCATAGTCATTTCCCACTTGGGGTTTGAAGTGGAACTCACATTTCCCCTTTTTACAATAAATTTGAGGTCAGCAGTATGTTTAGAGTGGCTGAAATAGGCTGGACAGCAAGTTTCAATGCCAAATGCCAATACCACTTAAGTTAAAGCCTTAAGTCAGTAAGAAAAATTCCACCAACTCAGTGAGATCTCGAGCCAACTCTCCTTTTTGAGTTGGCAAGATCTTGAGCAATGATTAATAACCCCATTATCTATAATAGCCACATTCCATATTGAGCATCTTGTTTCTTTTATATATGCAACCAATTGAAAATTGCAGAAGGTTTTAGTCTATCAAAACAGGCAAAGGGGGCCTTTTCCGCAAGTCCAGAGGCCTACCACACTGCAACATAAGAAGAGAGTGAAGTAGTGATGCAGGGCTGAAGACATATACTTGAAAGAGAAAGCCCAAGGATCAGTCAATAAAAGGGGTTACAGTGCAAAAATAAGGAATCCTATTGTTGAAACTCCAAAGGAGTCTTCCTTTGTCAAGAGTTAGATAGCAGTTGAGTGACTCGAGTCAATGTTAGGTTTAAGTTAATATTCATGTTGTTGGGTGTTAGCTAGCTGTTGGTGCATTTAATTTCTCTCTCTTTAGATTAAGTATATAAAAGAACTAATATGAGATGGTACATCACTCACTCATAATGACAATTGAAGTTACTATCCACAAGCTTGTTCTTAGGGAATCCCCTTGTGATTGGTTAGATTAGGTTGATGTTTAATCTAATCAGTCCACCATGCATTCTGAAGTCTAGGTGTTATTTTGGTGGTTCTTCTAGTTCACTCACTTTCTTCATCTATTAACAAATCTGTTTTAGAGATTAATTTAATTTTCAGTCATTAATCAGATCTTTCCTTCCGATTAATATCAGAATTTCAATGTACCTTTTCATCTCTATTTGATCTTGTGCTTGATCAGGTTAGGTTGATGCTTGATCCAATTGGTTTGACAAGCATTGAAAAGCCCGGGTTATTTTGGTGGTTCTTATTGTCCCCTTACTCTCAATCTCTCATCATCTCTTGATAGATGTACTCTGGAAATAGTTTTCCGTTTTCAGTAATTAATCAGATCCGTCCTTCCAATTAATATCAGATTTTCGAGGTACATTTTCATCTCTATTTGGTAAACTTGATTTCAGCTAGGTCCAATTCTGACCTGCGGATCTGCTCTTGCGGAAATGCAAATTCTGCCCTTATTGTGATAATGTTCTTATGAGATTACCATTCACTTCCAATTTCAGTCCCTATTTACCATCTGATGTGTTATTGATAACCTTCTCACTCTGGAACTCATTCTCTCTGAGAGATCTTGTCTGGCTACTGCTTTGATCACCCAAATATCATACTACATTAAGTGGTAGAACTCGGAATCCTTGGCATCCACCCCCTAAACTTGTACCTGTTACTGAAAACCTATCAAAAACTCCTTATGCTTATGGTAATATGTGAACCACTGAACCAATTCTTTGAAATGATGACTCTTAAGTTTCGGGGAAACAAACCTGCCCAAACATTGATGTTTCGATGAACTCGAGGAACTTTTCCATCAAAATAGCAGGAGTGTTGGTCCATTTGCTAATTTGCAAAAAGATTTCGGTAATTCCAGCATTCAAGATAAAATATCTGTCATGATCCTGTTAAGAAACCAAAAATAAACAATTAGGAAAAATCATGGCAAGGTTTTTCCAACAAAATAGAATATATAAAACTTGTTGGTGTGTCAAAGGCTAGATCTCCCTGAACATTTCTAGTATGAACTTGAAGCCTCATACTACTATAGTCTGTGAGAAACATAATGAACAATTTCTGGTAAAATATCAAAACATTCATAGAAACAAGGTCGCCTACTTGAACCCTGAAAAACACTAACACAAATAATAAAACAAAAAAAATATGAATTTGACCAATTCTCAGAGCCCAAATTAATCTCTATTCTTGCTAAAATTCACAATTCCAATCTACAATGCTGAGTAGAAACTAGACCAGTGATAGTAACGGTAGAAATGCTGCATTAGTTTGTACAAGGTACCAAATCAAACTCACGCACAGCACCTCCTAGCGCAATTTATTCATGTTCATATCCCAATTGCCAGTGAACTAGTCATTAGCTACACAAAAACTTAAAAAGGGTTCCCTCTTAAATAATTCTCCTAAACTTAATAAAATACCAGGATCCAATTCATTCTTTCTTAAAATATCAATTGAGGTCCTGATGGATGAAACATTTTGGGACAAAATTTCATATATTGCTCAGGAAATTTCAATGGATATGAATCACTTAAGCAAACATTCAACCGAGAATGGTCAAAATCTTGACCCAAAATAATGTTTTCAGCAGGAAACCTTGTGAAAGCAATGATGGTTGTAATACTGATGATGTATCATGGTTCAAGTTTAAAAAAATCTAGATTACATCCCAGTTTCCCAAGAAACACCGAGATGAAACCATTGGTTAGCCTTGAAATCTACTGACGTCAATAGGTTCCAACAATGCTTCAAAAAATTTCAAGAATTTTGACCAATAAACACCAGGTTATCAGCATAGTTCGAGACGAGATGAAGGGCTCATAATGGTACGGTCCAAGATTTTGACAGAGTCAATTTATCAAATTGAGATTCCAGTTCAATGGAGGTTTCAACCAACCCACCATCTATATGATTCAAATATCTCACTTGAGTCAACAGATTTTGACCAAGATATCTGACTTTTGCCTCTTTTGCTTCTGATTCTTCAAATCTTTGACTTTGTAGGAATCTTGGATGGCGCACCTCCTCATCGTGATTATTTTTGCTGGAAACCTTGCCCTTTCAATTGATCATGTGAACTTTGCAACTTAGACAATGAAGATGAACATGTGTATGTAATAGACTTGTTTAAAGTTTGAACATTAATGTATTCACAGTACCAAGTATAGAATGTGTACAGCCATTTCAGAGTACATCTTTAGTATAGCTATTTCAAACTTGGGGTCAGAAATGGAACTCAAATTTCCCATGCCTTTTTCATAGCACTATGTTTCAAATGCCTGATATAGGCTGGACAGCAGGTCTCAGCCATGGAAAAAATTTCGGTTGAAAAATGCAAAATTTCGACTGGAATGCTTGCAAAATCTCAAAACGAAACAAGATTGCCAATATTTCCTATCGTTACCAAGTTTCGACCGAAAATTCGTAGGTTTTGACCATTTCGTGGGTTTCAACGGAAATTTTGCAAGTTTCGACACTCCAACTTGTTTTCTTAGTTTTTGTTCATTTCTATCCCATTTTGTTTTTGTTCATTTCTATCCGATTTTCACCTAATTTTCACAACTCCTTTGCCTTCAAACACCTATTTTGCTCCTATTTTGCCTTCAAACACCTCTTAAGCCACAACAGCTACAAAGCAAACTCCATCAGCAACAGAATGTGAAGCATAAGCTATATACTCAACAGTTCCAAGCTGCCCATTTTTTTATTTTGTTTTGTTCATGCCTTAAATGATCTTCTATTGCTTTGAAATTAATATATGTTTCATTTAAGACTATGATCTATGATTGTGAATTGTTAAACTTATTTTTCAATTATTACTACTATTTTTTTAATTTTTTATTTATATTTTAAAATTATTTTCTAAATTATATATTTTGAAAAAATACATACGTATACACGATATATGAGCTTGAACTTAATATATGTGAGAGTGAGACACAATCATTTGATCTAGTTGGTCATTGTATTTTGTTGACTCGTTGTATATGTAACCATTCTATCAAACAATTCATACATGCTGATGATTCTATGCATGCATGCAATACAGTTTGTGCTTGTCAGAAACAATCAATTGTTACTATATTTGTATGATAAATTTTCAGCAGTTTTGGGGGCAAAATACTATTTTCATTGTGTTTATTAGGCTTTAAATAGGAAGAAGGCAAGAAATTAGATGAAATGGAGGTCATATAAGGCCCAAAATTTAGGGTCGAAATTTCAAAATAAGTACCAGGTTTCCACTGAATTTTCAGTCGAAGCCTAGAGATTTTAGTTTTTGCTTGGGACGAAACTCAAGTTTTGACTGAAATTTGCACCATGGTCACAACGCCAAAAGACATCTAACACCCACCAAGTTGGGCCATTGAGTTGAGAAAAAATCTCCCAACTTGACGAGATTTCTGTTTTTTGGGCTAGTGACATGGCCACCAAAACAGAGATCATAAACCACCGTACAACTTCAATCAAGTACTTATTGACAAGTTTCGGTATTTTCAAAGGTTTCAACCAGCTTAGGCCAGCTCAGCACATGTTGTGTTTTACCCCCCCCCCCCACGCAAAACACACAACACACACAAACGATCTTAACCCACGGCCACCGGCGTCAAAACCATAGTTGTCAGGCTCGCTAACCCCAAGCTCCTTCGGAGCGCCTCAAGGCGCGCCTTATAAGCAAAAGGCGCCGCTTTTTTCTTTCTTTTTTAAATCACGAGAAAGATGCCTAATCGAAGGCATATATTGAAATACTTATTAGATTCCGATTGTAAAGTATCTATTGTTTGAACCTATATGCATATGTATAATGACGCTACATGTGATCAAATGTTAAAATAAAAATAAAAACAAACAAAATTGAAAGAGATTAAGTTCTGACTCAAGTCTCACACCTCACCCACCAACCCAACCTCCCCCTCTCCCTCTCCATCCCGCAGCGACACCCGGCAAGCAGGGTCGGTGACAAGCAACTTCTCTCTCCCGACTTTTTATTAGGACCATTAGTGTGGTTTATAGTATGTTGGATGTCTTGAGGTAGTCGATATTAGTTTTTTATTATATAAGATATGATAGATTTAGAGTGAATGAGATGTACACTAAAAATTTCACTTAAAAAGCCTCAACCGCCTCAAAAGCGCCTCGGAGGGCGCCTCGTCGACTCATCGCCTCAATTAGCCTAAACCGCCTTGCATTCGCTCGCCGTGACAACTATGGTCAAAACCTAGATCTTGATCCTTATGGTGTAGAGCATTTCCTCATTATAAACTTCATGTTCATCATTAATGTCCATTCCTTCCTAGTACAAACTTTAGTTGTTTCAATTGTGTCTTAGTACTAAATTTTAGTTGTTTCAATTGTGTGTGCTTTAGTACAAAATTTTAATGTGGAATAGGCCACATCAGAGGATGTATACAACACTGCACAATGTATATTACCAAACAGTAGTTCCAAGTCAAACTACAAAATCAGGTGCGAGGGCTAAAACAGGGTTTCCAATAAGTTTAGGGATCTCATTTAGCCATTTGAGCCTAGACCCTCCACTGAAAGTAGCAGGTGAAAACTTTAAGCATTTGATAAAAAAATTCAGTGTTTCATGAAATATTTTGGTGTCAACCAGGTTTCAGCAACAAGCTCGAAACCTGGAACAGTGAACCTAGGTCACAACACACACAACTGGATGTAATCCAGGTCAAGGCGCAAAGCTGGCTCGAGCCGCAAGGTGACCCCTAGGCAAGGCCTTTTCAACCAAGGTGACAGACACCTAATGGAAGGCCTTGGCATCCAAGGCAGGCCAAGTGGTGAAAAACTATGCCTAGCCTTGTCATTTTGAAGGGAGCCTTGATAAGCATGTTTTAGCTGAAAAGAAAACAACAAGGCCTCACAAGGTGTCTGAATCTTATGATTATCCTCTTTTATTGTGCTTATTTATTTTTATTTTATTAATATTATTCTATTATTTGGAGTTTTTTATATGTCACCCACTATAATGTGGGTGAAACTCTGGGTACCTCACTATAGTGGCCTAAATTACATGGCATTCGCTAAATTACGAGTTGCACACGGTTAGGGTTTTATCCTAGATTATGTTAAGTGATGTGGCAAATGACTATATTGCCCTCAGTAAAGTAAATGACATAACTACCTCCATTTAATACCCTCCCATACCCAACCCTTAGGTGGGTGCAGGGATTCACCCATCATCTTCCTGCCCCTCACCGGAAACCACCCACCACCTCCGGCGACCACCACACCCCCTACCCTGACAACGACCACCACCACACCTTCCCCCCTCCCCCTACGGGAAATCGCCCCACCATCACCAATTCAAAAACCACCCGACAAAATGAATCTAAGGGTTGAACCGGCGGCAGGGGTGATTTCCCGATAGGGGTAAATATTACAAATTTGCTATCCCTACTCCCTCGTGACCATGAATACCCGATTTCCAGAACCCAACAGATAAAATAAGAAATCTACAATAAAGTGAATTGGGTACTTTCATGCAAGTTTGGGGAATCCAAGAGAGGATTGTGGAGATGCAGATAGCCATGGCTGTTTAATTTGGGTGAAAGAAAAAGAAGGGCATTGCTTAGAACCAAAGACCATTACAGAAAAGTGAGAAGCGTGAGATTAAGTAGGTAATTGAAAGAAGGCGGTAATTGAAAATGGAGAAACATAATGGGGAAGTTAAGCCCTAAACTTGCTTTGAAACATCATTGGTGTTTTCGTTCATTGTATGTTCCAGCCGTCTCAACACATTCCAAATGCTATTCCCATGGTTTGAAGTGTTGGCGATATATCGCCATGTCAGAGTGGGGCAAAACGACACCCCCCCTCCTACGTCAGGTCGACAATAAGCCAATATGTCACCAATGTTGCTTCTCTCTCTTGTTTCTTGCATTTTAACCTTATTTTGTTCCGATCTTTGATGTTTATGAGTACATCTTGCTACATTATCGCCGACTATTACATTGTTTGTGTCGATCAAGCGAGATTTCGTACAAATTCACGAGTTTTCCTGACTTCTAGTTTCGCCCGCATACAACCAGGCATGTGTCGATTAGGAACATTAGTTTAGGTGATGTTTTTAGGTCAAAACAACACTAGTTAAGGTGATGTTTATTGGCCTCAAGTTAGGCTACAAAACAAATTCAGACTAAAATGACCCCAAATACCCCTCAAAACTAGCGGTTATTTTTCATCGACACCCCTCCGAATATCGCCCGACATGGCATGTCAGTGGTGTCGCCATCCACCAACACGGTAACACAGCTATTTTTCGAACCTTGGCTATTCCCTGCAAGAACCAAGACTCAAAAATTTGTTGGGAGAAATGAACCTCAAAGACCACGTAAGAGCAAGAGTGCTTCCTATGGAGAGGAATCTTAGGAGCTCTTGGAATGAATTAAGTCACCCTCATTTATTGGAACCAGTTTTTGACTTCTATGAGTAAAATTAGGTTTTCTCAGTTTCTCATCATCTATGCTTCTTGCTTAAATTTTTCATCACTGGTTCTCAAGGATTTCAGATCTTCCCACAAACTATGCAGAACCCATCAGAAATTAAATAAAGAGGGAACAAGCGTAAGCAAAGACCAAATGAACGATAGTGAAGATGAGAATAAAGATCAGAATTTTAGGGCTAGGTTTCGGCCTTTTGATCAACACTTGCAATTTCCTTTTCACTCCTTATTTCCTCATCGATTGATAAAAGAAAATCCATTTTCCCCAATGAACAACACAAAATCCTCCTTTGATTGACCAAAAGGACATACTCATTGCTCCTTCCCCTTCGACGTACTCACACAGGAACAATTTGGTGCTCACAACGGCGGAGATTCCTAAACCATGTTTGCAACCAGTGTATAGAAACCCTAATTCTGAATTGAAAATTTGGGGGGCAGGAGAAGAGAGAGATTTCCAGCAAGGGACGGTGGGCATAGAGATTTTCTGGCTAGGGTGTGGAGGTTTCTAATGAGATGTAGGTGGAAGATGGGTGAAAGGATTCTCCCTTTACCCACCTAAGGGTTGGGTATTGGAGGGCATTAAATGGAGGTAGTTATGTCATTTTACTTTGCTGAGGGCAATATGGTCATTTGCCACGTCACTTAACAGGATCTAGTATGAAACCCTAACAATGTGCAACTTGTAATTTAGCGAGTGCCATGTAATTCAAGCCACTACAGTGAGGTACCAGAGTTTCACCCCCATTATAGTGGGGTGTGGGTGACATGTAAAAAAATCTATTATTTTTTTTTGTGAGAATTATCCTACTCAAAAAGGCAGGATGAGATACAGCAACTACAGAACTACTACAGTGTCCACTAAAGCAGTGAAAGGAAATACTGGAAGTGATTTAGCTAACATATAATCATAAAAGTAAACAATAATCTAGAGTAACAACAGCTGCCTTAAATAGAAATTGGAGAACTCAGCCAGCTAGGAAGCTGGTAGAATGCATAAAAAGGACGAACCTTTTCCGAAACATGCTGTGTTGAGTGAAGAGGAAATACTTCAAACAACTTCCTCAAGAATAGTGGCATGGCATTCTCACCCCATGCCATCAGATTAGGTTCATTGTGGGCTGTTTGATGCTGATTATTAATCCCATAAAAGAAAAACTTGCCCATAAGATCAATGCTTTGCAGTGAAAACTGCATACAATCAAATAACTGTGTTTCCAAGACTGACATTTGACGAACTGACGAAGTCAATTCTAGGAAACAGTTTACCACAACTGGCATAAGGTCTTCGAGTTTCTTAATAATGGAAGAAATCCCTAGAAACAAAGATAAAGGACACAACCAACATTAGCATTTTATATCTGACACAAATAAACATATGAATGAGGATCAATGACAACATCAAAAAAGCAGAAAGTCTGAAATCCAAAAATCCCTCAAACTGATGTTGAATTGCCTTACTAACCTAACCACATGAGTAAACTAAGATATCTTTCCTTCAACAATCAAGACTATGTTGTCTTGTTTCTCAAAGGAATTCTTGAAACAGAAACCATGAAAATAGTCGTTGTTTCTGAACATGGATTTACAAAACATAATGAAAGAGGGTATGCAAGCAATGGAATTTGTTACCTTACGTACATAGAAAAAAGGAGGTCGGGGAAAACAACCCAGTGAAACATTGAATTTTATATTTAAAGCAACAATTACATAGATAATAGATAAAAATCAAACAACATGCTCATAATAAACCTTAGGAGAAATAAAACCATGTAAACAAATGTGACTTCCAGAAATGGTCCACCTGTGATGTAGACAGACAATGGTAAGTAAGGCAGCCAAAAAAACCCCTTGATTGGGCACGCTAAAGTTCAAAGTTCAGGGAGGGCAGGGTAAGGTTTGACAAATGGATGAAGAATTGGGAAAAATGCAGCTCACAAAGGAAGAAGGAAAAGTAGTAAAGCCATATTGGCCGAAGCAATTATCTTCTAGTACTTGTACATATGCCCACAGCTCATAATGGAGAAACCACAATTACTTATTATATTCAACTTTGTGCATGGAAAACATCCATACATGTAGCTCCTTGCAAAGAGACAGAATTGAAGGACACACAGTCTAATGGGGGACAAAATATAGAAGAAAGAAGGATATAAAGAAGATAGGGGGAAGAAGGGAAATCTTAGAAGAATTAGTCTTGAAGAAGAGGAAGAGAGAGAAGAACACTCATACGAAGAAAAGAAGAAGAAGAAGAAAAGAGGAGAGAAAGGGGGGGGCTGCAAACGCACAAAGCTCAAGCTTCAATTCATTTTTTTCTATTCCATCTCAATAAGCTGATTACAAGTGTTTAAATAACAAAACAAACATACTTGATACGTAAACAGACTATAATAGGACTCTTGGTAATTTAAAACTAACAAAAGACTGATCCTACAAGGACTCTTAGGAATTTAAAACTAACTAAAACTTGTCCTAGATATCCTACCCAAATAAAAAACTTCGATTACATGATTATCCCAATAATAAATAATAAAATTCTAAATTATCTCTAGAACTCCCACGAAAACAGATCCTATTTTATCTGCTTGCAAGCTGGAGTTTGGGCCCACCAAATTTGAATCTATTTCCATGCAAGCTAGACTTGGGGCCCACCAAATATGAAAAATATCAATCTAGGTTACTGTTCACGCTACTGTAGCGTGAACAGTAATTTCTGGTTGTGCTGCATCACAGTCCATATGCCCAAACTGAATGACTGATTCAATACTAAAATACACACCCAGAGTGCTTGAATGGAAGCTTTATTACTCAATAATCAGAACTGCCTCTCAATATATTCCAAATTTTCAACCAACAGTCACATCAGGTGCAATTTGAAATATATTCCAATTACTGTTCCAAAATTTCAATTGATAACCATTATTAGGCATATTCCCATACAGTGGCTAACAGAAAATTATTCTGAGGGCTTTCTACATGTTGTTAGATGATGTGGGAACAGTTCCCGACCCCTTATACTACATCATTTTCCAGGGACAGCAGATAAATTCTTTACTCTTTCTTTTCCCCGTCCCTTATGGTTGGGCAGCACATTATGGGAAATGAACAGGGCAAGTTCATTGAACAGTACATTTTTTGGATGTTAAGGAAACAGTTGTCCAATCCACACAGAAATTAAATCATTTACTGCCTTTCCACCCTGCCACTGCAGGCCTCCCATAATTTTCTCATACAGCCTGCACTTCAATAGAATATCTTTTATCTCCCAAAAAAACATTAACAATATTTAATTAACATTCCTGGGACCTTTACCATCTATTTTGCAAACCCAAGCCTTCTCCCCCCAATCCCCTTCTCCACGGTGCAACACCTAAAACAGAAAGTAAAACACAAAACACAGAGACTGACACAAATGCTCACCCTTCGCAAAAGCTCCGTTCATCTGGTGTATTTTATCTCTCTTTTTTGGTAAAGCATTTATTATCCACCCAAAATCTAGAGTCCCCCCTTCAGTCTTCAGATCCTTAATGACAGTTCAAGAATTTGTTAGTGGTTACCTAATAAAAACATGATAAGTGGAGAGGGACTAGATGGGAATTTGAGATTAGCTTATTCAGTAGACTACCATCAGCACTCAATTAATGGTGGATGATATAACTTTCTACCCCATGTTATGGCTATTCAATGGTAAAGATGGTATAAGTAGTTCTCAGCACATTATATGCAGTTCTGTCTCTTCTATGGTCTTCTTGTACTTCTTATTTTCTGGAGGCATAAGAGAAATGACTGTGCAATGCACATCTTATCCATATCCATCTCCATGATTGAGGATATTGTAAGTCAAAAAAATGAAATCTGTTCAGGCTCAAGTCGATGCTTAAGAGTAGTATACTTTTTCAATCGTGTAAACAATAAATGACAAAGATTTCGAGAACTCACACACCTGTATGCTTCATAGGCTCCTCAAGCTCAAAAGCATGCAACGCCCGTTGTGTATCTGAAACCTAATATATTAACATGAGACGATTAAATATAGAAGATACAGAAGCAACAATTGGGTGCTTAATGGTAGCCCAGAAGGTTATGAGTATCAGTATCAATATCATAGGACAGATCAGTCCTGGGCAAAAACTATTAACCATTAGATTTGTTATTTGTTTCAATGATCCAGGAAGCGTACATGAAAAATATTAAGAAGAAAAGCAAAGGATCATAGATCTTAAAACAGTTTGAAGAATCCAAAACCAAGCTTGAAACACTCCATGCTTAAATAATCACAATTCACAAATAACTTAATAGGCTCCAGAAATTTACAAAGAATCAGCATGAAGAAGAATAAAAAGTACCAAGAGAAACAAAGAAATTATACTATTAAGGTGCTTAACAAAGAAAAATATTACAGGGTAGAAAAACAATCGAGATGTCTCTCTTTTCCATTTAGCTACACAAGATGATGCACGAGAAGAGACGACCTTAGCATATAGGGTCCCAAGTGTCGGCCTTTGAGTTGTAACTTTGATAATTGGATTATCATTTGAAGTTTGAAATTTGGCTATGAACACATGTAATATATTAGACTTGTTTGAATTTTGAACTTTGAGCATATTTCTATGTGAGTATATGACATCAACAACAGGCCATTTGAAGGTTTCAGTGTAGCTGTATCCCACTTGCCAAAGTGGAACTCACATTTACGCTACTTTTTTTTTTCTTTCATAGATCTAAGGTCACCAAAAGTTGGCCTTAGCGCAATGGTCGGTGGACCACAATTGTAACCTAAGATCAAGGTATCGAAACAACCTCTCAGCAAAATTTGTTCAGGTAAGGCTGCGTAGGAAAAATGCGCCCCCTTCCTGGACTCGACTTGTGTAGAAGCCTTTGGTGCTGGGTTCGCCCTTTTTTCTGAGGTCACCAATGCGTTCAGAAGGGCTAAACTAGCCTGGACAGCAACTTTCAGCCCCAAAGGTCCCCTAATACCCCTCGAGTTCGAGCCTTAAGTTTGGGGAGGGAAACTCCACCAATTCAGCAAGATCCCAAGCCAACTCTCTTTTTTGAGTTGGCAAGATGGGCCTTGAGATCAATCATAATTAGTAATAAAAGGAGGCCTTTGAGACCTAGCACGGACAACAAAATTTGTGAAGGACCTTTATGCTATAGCCATGCTAGCACCAGCCTTCTATACTCTCAAGAAGTACAGAAGTTGGATAAAAGGCAAGAAGTCAACGAAAAGAAAAATAGAATACTAGAAATCAAAAGCCAACGAGAATGTAGCAAAGAGACTCAAATGTAGAATACGGGCCAGGAATCAACTAAAACTAGATGGCAATACAGTAATCTTATAGTAAACCAGTGTGTACTTTTTCATCCGATGGATCAGCTTTTCTCTCATTACAAGGCAACAGTGACAAGCCACGAACCAACCCAACAAGAGCACTCTTGAGTTTCCCTCTGTCTTGTAAATAGATCTGGTTCGAACGTAAGATATCCCCATAATTCTGGAGAACCTGCCAAACAAAGAACAGTTAGAAACTTATGAAAAGGCATGCTAAAGCAATGAAGTCATGGAAATCAATCCATTATCTAACATAAAGAAATGAACATTCACAGATTTCTGAGCCCAGAGGTACATGTGCAATCATGAATACCATGCATAGTTAACCTATAGTGAAAATGTAATTAGCAACTCTAACAAACCCAAACCAGAAGTGCTGTATCAAAAGAAAATTTCGAACGTGTAGATCTAGGGTTCAATAGATTCACGCAAACCATAGGTCTAGGTCCACCCTTAGGATACTCTTCAAGTGAATCAGCAGTCAACTAGGGTTTAGAATACCCTACAGTTGAAGGAATTAGGCTGGCTAAAGGATTTGGAAAGGGGTAGGATTAGGTTCAGCTAGGTTTAAAAGGCTAGGGTTTAGTGAAACAAGTCCAAAACCTTGTTGTAATTTTATTTCATAATTGAATTCAAGTCTAGAGTTTTGGAAAATTAGGGTTTCTAGGATTTGGATTAGGGCTAGCATTACGGGCAAGTGTCCAATAGGTGACAGGGATGCTAATTCTAAGAGAGCTTTTGGATAAGGGGTTAAGGTGATTTAGGGTTTTGAAGTTTTTAGGGTTTAGGGTTTTCACAGAAGAAGATGAGTTGCGGAGTTTTCCAGGGTTTAGAGGGGAAGGGAGTGGTTGAAACCTAGGATTGAAGGTAAGGGGTAGGGAGGGGATTCTAAGTCTTAAAGGAGATAGGCCAAGGGGTTAGGTAAATCCAAGGTGTAGAATGGGGCTGCAATACTGGATATAGGAATTCTGAAAATTCCAGAAATTGTTGCAAGGATAAGGAGGAAGAAGAAGAAGAAAAGGAAGAAGAGAGGGGCTGGGATTAATAAGTTAGGTTTGGGAAGGGAGGGAGTGAGGGAAGTAAGGATGGGATGGGGGTTAAGTGGCTGCCGCAGGTTTTGGAAGGGGAAGGGGAAGGGGAAGCTTGTGATTAGGGGGAAGGGGCTATACTAGCAGGATTTAGGGTTACGGTGGGGTAGGGGAGGGTTGCGGATGAGAGGAAGAAGGACAAAGGGGCTAGGGTTGGGTGGGGGTTAAGTACTTGGAGATGCAAGGATGCTAGGGTTTCTTCACAATTCTGATTAATGGCTGCCCTAACTTCCCCCTTGGGGAACCCATGACTCCAGCAGTATGTTCCTTCAAATGTCAACTTTACTTAGTAATTTTACATTGTAGAGAGGCTTATTTGTAGCCTTTAGAAGGAACTCACACTAGGACTCAATTTAGAAGAAAAATCAAACTAAAACTCCTGCCTTGACTAAGGAAACCTACTCATACAAGGACTCTTTCATATCTCACTCTAGAAGGATCCAATTTGAAAACTAAGAATAGATATGGAATCCTTGCAATAAGTAGACTACAACTAGGTGAAAACTAAGAATAGATATGGAATCCTTGCAACAAGTAGACTACAACTAGGAGCCTCCCTCACAACTTGGGAATCCTAAACTAACAAGGACTCTTTAATAACTTAACAAATACTGACTCAACCGAAACATAGTAAAATTACCAAAAGACCCCTGCTGGTACTAGAGGGCCGTAGGGCATGGGAATGCTCCCCTAGGCCCTATTTCGACTCTGATTCTGGTTCACATCACACACACTTGATCGTTAAGAAGGAATTGTATTTTTCCGTATCTTCTATATAAACAGTCTTATGTTAAATATTAGGTTTTGGATGCACAACAGACAGTGTGTGTTAATCTTAGCCAGAATAGAAAACCGTGTTATTTAAGCACACAATTGTGTCTCGAAACAAATAAGGATCTCCCAATAGAAAAACACGCAAAAACGATTCCATACAAGAACTAGTTTCCTGAAGAGAAATGTTCCCAAACATAAACTAAATAAGTCTGTACATATCAGACATTTAAATGCACTAGGACCTAAAATTCTGAGCTTTATTTAGAAACAAAACTGACTCAAATAAAAAGTACTAGGGTACCAGACTGACACAAAATGCTCAAACTAATCATGGATTATGTCCAGTTATTCAAGTGCTGCTGATGTAACGAGAAGGGCCAAGCCTAGAAAAGCCCATTAGCCGAAACAGGGCCTAGGGAATGCTGCCCAGCACCCTTCAGCCCAAGGAGAAAGCAAAACCTGGGCGGGGGTATTCTGGTTGGTCATTTTGCGTCCCCTTAGTCAAACCCAATCTGACCTAGTTTGATCCCTGTTAGAAGTTTAGATCTACTTTTATTTTTGAATTGAGTCCTTGGTTGTTAAGTTACAACTGGGTCAAGTCGAAATCTTATTTCGAATTTGATTCCTTCTTAAATTAGGATTTCAAGTTCTTATTTGAGTAGGAGTTCCTTGAAACAGAATTCCTTTTTTTCCCCTTTCTAATTTGAGTCCTAGTGTGACTCCTTCAATGTAAAGGCTATAAATAAAGCCATGTAGACAGTTGATTAAAAAATAATTTCTTTGAAGGAAATTGAGGAGTGTTGGAGGTTTTCCCAAAGAGGAAAGCTTCTGCGGCACCTTGGAGCTTCCTATTTTCTGCAGTTTTTCAATTAGTCCTCATCTACAAACAAGTTAGTACTCACCTCCTTTCTTCTGTCCCTTTGCACAACCACATTCCCCTCCCCTCTCTTCTTGCGGCACCAGCCTCTCTCTCCCAAACCCTATCCCTTCCCCTCTTAGGACCCCCCCCCCACTTCCCTTACCTTCGACTTACATCTCCCACTCCTGTCCCTCACCTAAACTCTAAAATTCTGCAATTTATCTTCAGCACACAAACCCTAACAACCCAAGATCTTCTCATCCCTATATCTCTCAAATCCCCCACCCAAATCCAATTCTCTTTTAGGGTTCGATCTCAACCCCAACCCTAACCCTAGCCACCTGATGTAAACCCGATCTTAGGGCTACGGTTTCTTGGATAAATCCCCTAAAATTTAGGGTTTGTCCAGAATAATCTTCTTTTGAACCAGCATATAATACTATCAATGGGAAAAGCAAGGGTTCTTGAGAATGATTTGAGATAAAAGTTACTGTAATTTAGGGCTCCAATGGGTGTAATTGAGAATCTGAGATACCCAAAATCTAACGGTAAACTTATTAAATTACTAGGAAGCTGAAAACGGGTCCTAGAAGGCAAAGAAAAGGATTAAGATGTTTGTGGATGTCTAAGAAACTTACACGAGGGTCCTAGGAAGGGTAAGGGTTTAAACAAAATTATTTGGGAAGTGGTGGGATGATCACTCTTTACCTAAAATTAATTGGGAAGGGAAGGCAATTCTGTGATTGGGCATGGGAAGGGTTTGGGATACCCAAAAGGGGAATGGAAAGAAGATAGTTTACTTAAATAATGTGGACATAGATGGAAAAGATGTGGGCTGTCGTAGGGTGACCTAAAATTATCTAGGAAGGGGTAGGAAGCTTGCGGTTAAGGAATGAAGAGAGGTAGGGGTCTTGCGGTTAGGGGGTGGGTGGTTTGTGCTATCTTCTTTATCCTTTTTTCTTCTCGTAATTCTGCCACAAGAACCAGAAAATAAAAGAAATAGAAAAACGGGGGGAAGAGGGGTATTGCAAGAAAGAAGGGGGAGGGGCTAGAATTGGCTGGGGAGGTGAGGAGAGGTGATGTAACCAGCCAGGGAGAGCCCAAGAAGGGCCTAAGAGAGGCCCAGGCCCACAAACAATTTGTGGCAAGCCCAGGGGGGAAGAACCTATACAGGGGTATTTTGGTCATTATCCACCCCCTGGTTTGAGTCCTACTTAGCTGGAATCAATCCAGCTAATCTTATGGAGTCTTTTTATACTTTCCTTGGTTAGAGTCTTAGTTTGTGAGTTATTAAGTGTTTTATTTTGATTGGAAGTTGTTTATTTGAGTGCTAAGTTATCTTAATTAGCATGTGCTTTTTAAGTTAACTTAAAAGTTTAATTAAACATGTGGGTTTAGTAGATTCCAAATCTAGGGTTGTGGCCTTTAAGTAATTAGATTATGTTTTGAGTGTTTTGGTCAAGAGGTAGGATCCTTGTCAATTAAGGATTCCCACGCCAAGTTAAAGTCTTCTATTATAAATAGTTAAGGAGTCTATGTAACTTTCAGTTTTGATGAAGGGAAATTTGAGTTTGAGAAAGACTTGAGAAAAAGTCGAGGGTGTCCCAAGTTGGGAGACCTGCGGCTGGATTGTGCCAGTGTTTTCTGCAACTTTGAAAGTTCTTCTTCTTCAAGCTTCAGCAGCAACCTAGTTCAAGCCTCCCCAAGTACAGCCCCTCCCCTCCATCAACCTATCCCAGTCCCCTCCCTCTCTTGCTTAGACATAGACACCACCCCCAACCTCATCGCGCCTACCCCCTCTCCCTTCCCCTTCTGGTTCAGCAAACCCTACCCCTTCCCCTAGCAACCGTAGCCCTCCCCCCTTCCCCCTTGTTCCCTGCGAAAGCAGCAGCCCCACCCCTTGGTAAACCACCTTCCCCAGCCCCTCTAGGTCCCTTTTCTCCTCCCCTAGGATTGCACCAAACCTTAGACTGCTTCCCTAAAATTATTTCCCCTACCAGCCCAATTTCCTTAACCCACAAGATTTCTGCACTTCATCTTCTACCTTGGAAGAATTCTGCAGAATTTCAAGACTTCTGAAAACCCTAATTTAGATAAACTGGACCCTCTTAAACCTTCGAAATCCTTGAAACCCAGCTCTGATCCAGACCCACCCTGTCCAAACCTACCTGAAACCCCTAGTCACAGTGAGGTTCAGAACTGATTTCTAGCTACAGCAGGGTTACCAAAGCTCTAGAGGATCCTAAGACCCCTGAAACACACATCCCTTCTGCTGGAATTCCTGGGCAACCTCAAGGTAAAACATTTCGGCTAATTTCGCCCGAAATATGGCGAAATTTGCCCAGTTCGACACTCAGTGATACGAAATTGGCACCGGAAAAGAAATTTCTAAAATTCGCCAGAATATCGCCAGAAAATCGTGGGAATCAGCAAAATAGTGGCTAATATCGCTGGATATTCTTCCGTTTGCAACCTGCAATTCAAAATTCAAAGAAATGAAAAATCCAACCACATCACGCCTCTTCCAATATTTGTTGATCCTTTGCAACTCTGCAACTCAAACCCAAGGTGCAAAAAATCCAACTTTGCAACACTGCAACTCAAACCCAAGTCCCAAGGTGCAAATAATCAAACTCTGCAACTCTGCAATTCAAACCCCAGCAGCGAAATCTAATTTTAGAAGGTGCGAAATACGCCTTGAAATTGAAACCCTTCCATCTTCCGTTGTTCTTCTCTTCTCTCACCTTTGAATCCTCGCTGGAACCACCACTCGACAACAAAGCAACGCCCATCGTTAGGTGACGAGACACCACACACGTAGAGATGAGAGACCTGAATCTTTGCCGGAACCACTACCTCTCTCAATGTTTCTCCTCTTTTTATTCCTTTTAAAACCGCACTGAAGTTTGAAGAGAGAAGAAATTTCTTCTCTCTGACAGGATGGGATAAGTTTGAAGAGAGAAGAAATTTCTTCTCTTTTCATAGTAGGTGGGGTTGCGTGATTGACAGGATGGGATAATGGGAAATTTGAAGAGAGAAGAAATTTCTTCTCTTTTGAAAGTGGGTGGGGTTGTGTGACAGTTGACACGTTGGGAAAATAGGAAATTCGGAATTGGGATTTGGGAAAACGAAAAATCTCAGAGGAAATATCGGCAAATTTGCTAGTTTCAGCAACCAGCGAAATACAAAATCTCATACTTTGGGCAACCCAAAAATCTAAGGAAATTCCCAAATTGCCCCTAGCCCTAGATTTGGGTTTACATCAGGAGGGGCTGGGGACGTGCTGCGATGGAGGGAATGGGGCTGGACTAGGTCTGCAATGAGCTAGGGATGAAGGGGAAGGGGCTGAGGGTGTGTACTTACTTGGAGAAGTTGCTGGAGGTGAAGATGGTTGCTGGTCTGTTGAAGAGAGCTTGCTGCAATGGAATCAAGGAGCTGAAAATCCGCCGTGGCCCTCACAAAGAGAACCACTACCTGTTTCCCACAAGTAATCATCAATATTTATTCAATGTAGACTTCGTTTTACAATAATAGAATGGCTTGTTTATAGCCCTACATCAAGAAATCAAAAATCTAACTCTAATTGGCAGACTCAACTTGGACTTAACTAGGACTTTTAGAAACTAACTAAAGTAGAGTGTCCTTCATAAGTGAGGATACCCTTTGGTCCCTTTACAAATAAATAACAACCACATAAAATAAAAGAACTTGACTTAGAAAAAAAAGACCTAATTTTCATAAAGAGTTGCGGCCAGGGGGTGGGTCCTTGTTCACATCACCACCTTTTAGAACCCTAAAATTGAGAAAACCCTAATTGTTCAAACCGTAGAATCCTGAATTTAAATCTGAAATTTTAGAAACAACAGAATTCTTATTTAAATCCCAAAAATCCTAACCCTAACCTTGCTGTCGAACCCTATCCTCATTCCCCTCAATCCAAAAACAACCCTGGGCCCCTAGAAACCCTAGCCACAGGGTTAAGAAGCCAAAATCCTCTAGGCGCAGGGTGTGTCTAGCTCTAATCAGCAGCTGTCCATCTGTGTATTGCCCTTAGAAGTCAGAACTGCAGGGGTCAAGGAGACTAATTTACAGCTGAGTTCACTTTGAGTGATCCTACAACTGGCCCTCAATTTGGGGGTCACATCAGCTGCTGGGTAGCAACCCTAGGGGCTTCTCCTGATCTTGATCTTCCATTTAGGGGGGAAGGCTCCACATCAGTGTGTGAAAACATTATTTCCTCTTCCAAGTGTTGTCATGAATAACCAGGCTCCAAACATTGAGAAGCGCAATCCTAGTCCAAGCATCAAACATCAAGCATCTCAAGAAAATTATGCCATGGGATGCTAGAACACAACTTGAATATCAAGCCAACTGATCATTGAATTTCAATCAACTCAAACCATGAGTTCAGGGCATTAGTTTGCTTGAATGTATCCCAGATAAATTTTATTTTGTGATTATATAGACGATCCTAGGAGGTATAGATTCCAATGCTCAAGCACATCTATTCACTAAAAGATGTAAGCTGGAATACTTAAAGAGACTCGTAACAACAAAGAGTTAATGGTAATATTTACGAACTTACATCGGTCACTTGGCATGGCATGGTATGTGAATCACAAATTTTATCCTTGGTACACTTTTCAGTACAAAAGATCATGTATAAGAAACATAATTTGATGCAAGAAAACTTGCATCACACCAAGAGACTGGTTCAGATACCTTTTCAGCATACACTAAGAAGGAAGATGGGCAGTGCTGGACAACAAGATCAAAAAATTTGAATGCCATCAACCGGATATCAATCGCTAAATGTGTCATTGCATTAAAAATGTACACCATTATCAAAGAAATGAAGGGGCCTGAAATATCCTGGGAACAAAAAGGGAGAAGCAATTAGTATCTATCAACAGTAATTGGAATTTGGAAGAAGAAGAAAAACTAACTGTCAAATTCAGAAAAGAAGTTAAATATTTGACACGTTAATAAATGTGTACAAGGAAAGCAGAATTAGAAGACATACCATATGACAATAACATATATAAAAACCTTATATTAACATGAACAGTATAACTTGTTGGAACTTAAACTATATGAGCCAAAAAAAAATGTTGCTTGATTTCCACGAATATCGATCGATCTAGAGGGCATGTCATGCACGTGCACAGCTGGAAAAAACTTAAATAGGGTAGTTTTAGTAATTTGAGCAGTTATTTACTTGTATTGTATTGAACATAGAAGAAAATTTGACCGAAATTTCGGTCGAAATGTCTGTATTTTTCAAAAATGAAACCAAATTTCAATTATTTCGGAGATTTCGACCATTTCGGAGGTTTCGACCATTTCAACTTTCCAACTTGTTTTTCCTTAGTTTTTGTTGATTTCTATCCCATTTTCACCTAATTTCCACAACTCCTTTGCCTTCAAACACCTCTTTTGCTCATTTTTTGCCTCAAAACACATTCTAAGCCACAACAGCTACAAAGGAAACTCCGGCAACAATAGAATGTGAAGCACGAGCCATACCCAACAGTTCCAAACTTCCCCTTTTTTATTTTTGTTTTGTTCATGCCTTAAATGATCTTGTATTGCCTTGAAATTAATATATGTTTAGCCAAGGACTATGATCTATGATTGTGTTTTGTTAAACTTATCTTTATTGTGTTTTGTTAAACTTATCTATGATTGTGTTTTGTTTTGTTCATGCCTTAAATGATCTTGTATTGCCTTGAAATTAATATATGTTTAGCCAAGGACTATGATCTATGATTGTGTTTTGTTAAACTTATCTTTTATTATTTGCTACCATTTTTTCATTTTCTGATTTTAATAATTATTATTTTCTAAAATTATGTATTTTTATTTTATGTATATATGATATATAGGCTTCAACTTAATATATGTGAGACACCATCACTTGATCTAGTCGGTTATTTTATTTTGTTGACTTGTTGTATATGTAATCATTCTACCAAACAATTCATGTATGCTGATGATTCTATACCTGTATGCAATACAATTTGCACTTGTTGGAACTAGTTATTTGTTAGTATACTTGAACGATAAATTTTCAATTTTTTTTTTTTGGGCAAAATACTAGTTCCATTGTGTTTATTATGCTTAAAATAGGTAGTATGTAAGAATCCAAATCATTTTGAGTCTATATAACTATATGAGGCCCAAAATTGAAGTTCCAATTTCCAGAAAAAAGTGTCTAGTTTCGACCGAAACATCGAAATTTCGGCATTTTGCAACGTCGAAATTCTTGTTTCGATTGAATTTTCTTCCTTGGTATTGAAGTTAGATAAATTAGTCGCATTTTCTTTCTTATAAGATCAAGCCCTACCACAAGCATTTGCTTTGTTACTACTTCTCCAATAATCAATTTAGGCCTTCCCCCAATGTAGCCCTAGATTAGTAGATTATCAATTGGGAGCTATTCTTCCAAGATCTTGATCATAACCAAATATGGGACGAAATAGGTTAGGTATATGCAGATTTGGTTGCGTCCTAGTGGGGTCTCGTGGTTTGGGCTGTAATGGGATGATTTTGCTAGCAAGGATGGAGACGCTTAATGTAATTAAGCTTGGTGAACTTAAATAGCATCATTAGGATTGGTTTCAAAAGGATTAGGTTAAGTTTCAAGGCAAAAGAGTGATCTCTTAAAAATTGGGAGATATCTCTAGATGATGTAGATGGGAAACTTCCAGGTGTCCAGATGGGATGAAATTTAGGGACATGTAGGTAATGATGCAAGGGGATGATCTCCAAGTCCGTTGATGTTCTTATAGGTAAATTGGGCTACATGAGAGTTCTTGTTTTAAGACTTTAGGAAGTATGAAGATTCAAGAACCTTGCTGGTTCCTAGATTAGGGATGTTGGAATGGGCTGAAACTTAGAAGAAATATAGGTGATGATATAAGGATATGATCCTCTTTGTTTTGGGGGTTCAAATGGCTAAATTGAAAAATATGGGATTTCTTAGTTTTAGGGAGTAAAAAATTCAATGAAATATTTATATCTTGAAAATCTAGTCAAATTAGGATCTAAAGTCATTAAGGTTTCCTTCTTTTTTCTGGGGGGCGAGGCCGGGGGGGGGGGGAGGATATGCCTAAAGTTTGGGACATATCTGATGGTTGGGTGTTAGGATAAATAGACCTTGAATTTTGGATGCCCTAGGAAGTCCAAAATTCAAGAAAGTTAAGAAAATATAAAAAATATTAAAAGAAGAAAAAGAAAGGGTGACAAGAGCATGGAGATGGGGTGCTAGCTGCCTGAAACTTAGATGGGGAAGCCTCTATAAAGCTGTGGATATGCTGGAGCGGTTGTGTAGGCTGAATCCTCACTTTCATCAAGAATCTTGGTGAAACATTATTCTAACTCAAAACAGTAACAAAATAGGTAAAATTGGGAGCAAACCTGGAGAAATATAAATAATATTGGAGTATACTTTATTTTTCCCTTTTGCAGTTATAAATAGGTTTCTAATAAGCCTTACGGAAATAAAAATACTAATTAAACTCTCAAAAGAAATAGAACTTAAAAATTAAAATCCTATTAGACCTAGGGCTCCTACAAGCATGAAGAAGGTGAGATCTGGCCACCCTGAAAAACCGAGATCTCGGTCGAGATATACCATTTTTGTGGCATCAACTCAGTGGCCCATCTTGGTGGGTTTTAGGGTCCCAGTTGGACTGAAACTTAATATTTAGCCTATTAAGGCCTTTTGAACGCACTAGTGGCCTTTGATTTGTGAGAAAACAACCCAAAGTATGATTTCTAAGTCTACCCATAGTGTTAGACCGAAATACTATAGGATTAGAAAATGCAAGGTTATACAACATCTAATATAGAACCTTTAAGGCATATATATGAAATGCAAGTGTATCAAATACATCAAATAACTTAAATGTCATCAAAATTCCATCCATATGAATATCACAATCTTGACGTTCGAGAATAGAATGATAAATTTATACAACCATTAGCTGTTTTATATAAGTCATTAACACATAAGTTCATAAGACAAGCAGATAATGATTGATCTTCTTTTGATGTTGTAGATGTGCTAAGAGTAGTTGTAAGTGAAAATCCCGCCGAAATCTACAAAAATTAAGAGTTCCAACGAGATATGACGAGATCTAGGGCAAGATATGGGGAGATCTCGAGCGAGATAGCCCATTTTGCAGAACTTGATCTCTATCTCGTCTCGATTTATGAAAAAACCGAGATATCTCGAAAGATCTCACGGGATCTCCCGCCATGCCTACAAGACTTACGACTTGATCAATTAAAACTAAAATAAAACCAAAAAAAAAAGTATTATTCTGCCTATATCTTAAGCTGGGCAGAACTTACTAACAAATTCGTTTTCATACTTAGCATGGGCATTCAACTTTTAGGCTCGAGGGATAGGTCCATGACCACACATAAACCTATGGGAAAAGCCCAACACCCATCAACCCTTGGTGGATTTCAAAGGGTACAAGTCCAGATCGGTGCTAGATCTACATCATTTCCTAGCCTCTTTTAATTCTGTCAAACTGGATCTGGTCATTCTTCCTTAACTGGAGGCTCTATAGGTTCCCATTGCATCTCATGTGGGTCACACAAAGATTTTCCTAGATTTGTCCAACTCCCAGTTCAGTCCAAAAATAGTCGTTCTTTATTCTATCTCTTCTGGTTTTGCTACAAATCGTCGAGCAACACACTCATCTATATTACTCAACTACACGATACTCTGCCTAAAATGTCAAAGCTGGTGTTATTACTGTCCTGTAGAATTTTCATTTAGGTTTAAAATAGGCATACATCTTTTACAAAATACTAATGCACTTCTCTATTTCATCCATCCTACTTAAATTTGGTGGAAGCATCATCTTCTATATCATCCTCTAGGTCTTATTACCATCTAATTGATTTTTCCCTAATGCTTCATAGGCAGATGTTTGTTACATAACACTTGTAATGCACCTTTCTATATCATCAATCCTACTTTAATTTGGTGGGAAACATCATCCTCTACTATATCATCCTCTTTGTTGAAGGTTGAGCCAAGTTTGTAAAGCAAATATTATTTACACTGTCCTGTTTAAATTTTTTTATTTTCTTGTCAAACAGTTGGAGCTTAATAGCCTTAATTTAATATATGTTCGTTATTGTTGGTCAATCTACAGCCTCAAGGTTTTTGTACCAAGACAAAATTTCCAAATTCAAGAATTACCAAACACATGGGAAAATATTCAGCTTTGGCTTGGAAAATAATGAAACATTTAATGAACGGTAATATAGATACCGAATTTGATTGATCAAAACAGTACCCAAATAGGACCTTTTCACAGGGAGTCAATTGCAAATTTGATGGACTTAAGGTGAAATAGAGTTTAGATGGGAAAAAGGGCTGAAACTAGAATGGTATTATAACGGGCTGAATAGATCTTCAAATAGGGGCAGAACTATAATGAAGAAAGTGACAATAACAATGTAACAAGTAACACCTGGGCTTCACACCGCAAGGTGGATCGATTGGATCGAACACCAACCTACCTTGATCAAACACAAGGGTTTTCCAAAGAGGAGGAATGCTAGCAAGCAATTTGATTTCAATTCATAAGTTGTGTCTTCACCACTTACATAAGTCTCTTTATATAGCATTCTAAAGAGACATAAACATTAATGGTAACATTCAACCACTAGCTAACACAACCTACTACAAACATTAATGGAAACATCCAACTACTACCCAATACCACTAGTCAAAACAATAATGGAAACATCCAACTACTACACAACACCACTAGTCAAAACAATAATGGAAATATCCACTTACTATACCCCACCACTAACCAACACCACCTACTAGCTCCTTCTGTTGACTTTTCAAAGCTAGACTTGGGCTTAGTTCAAAATAGTGGGCTGATATTCTCCCACTAAAGTAATCCAAGCCCATGAAACCATGGGCTCATTTTATCCCACTACAATAGTCCTAGCCCATGCAAACCATAGGCTATTTTGGATCATATCCTTAGGCTTTGATGGGCTTGACCATTGGGCTTTTCTCTTCCTTGTATATGCTGCCAATTCTGCATCAAACGGTGTGCTTGGCTTTTCACTTCCAAATGATGTTATATGTGTTTTTCCATATTCACATGTCTATCACTTAAGTTATTATTATTTATAGAATAATCAGGAAGGAAAAAATGACTCATTACAAAATCAGAAAATAGCTTTTTCTTTGTCATCAGATATTTAATTCTCAAAGGAAAATTAATGATGTAATACTTTTGTTGCAACAGTGTATGAAGAGCTCATGCCAGCTTTTCAGGAATGAGAACGAGAAGGGGGAGACAGGATGGCAGCATGCAGGCCAGGTAAAACTATTTGGAATGACAAGAAGAAATCTCAAAGCAACTATTGGTTGGGATAAAATCTTGGGAGGAGAAAAAACTAGATTAAAGTGGTATTTGGAGTGTTGAGCTGTCCCACAACATTGAGCTTGAAGAACAAATCCAGGTCCACCAAAGGAGAGGGGGAAAAAATTATCAGAAATTACCTCTTTCAAACCAGGGAAAATCACTTCTTTCAGAAGTTGATAGAGCATTTCACGGACCACCTTATCCTCATCACTAAGGCGTTCCCGCAGCTTCTCTATCATGGCAAGCTTGTGCAACTTCAGCTCCGCAGGATATTTATGCAATATGCCCTTAATACCAATCAATGCATCTTCAAGAAACAAGCAAAATTTATGTATCAAAATATATCCTTGCCAAATAACAAATAGATGCAAATCAATTACCAAAAGTAAAATCTGGACAACATGAACTCCAAAGAAATTCTTTTTCAGGATTTCATACATTCAAATAAAATCAGTTTGCTTCAAATATGGCAATATTTCTGAGAACCAAACAACACTGGGAAAATTTTCAGCACCAGCCCCAGTGTTTACCCCCCACCCTACTTTAATGCCACCTGCTACTTCACCTGAACAGTCAGAGGGATCTCCTATTTAGTGAAACAGTATCACCCAGACCCCCTGCCATTGGTATATCTCTGTTAAGACATGAAGCAAGTTACACTTTTTAAAAAGACCAAACTACATTGCTCACTTTCTTCTTCATTCTCCATTTAGCTCCCTGGAAAGGGGGGGGGAAATGTCTCTTCTTAACATTGATTACACAGTTCTCCACAATCTGGGGAAAAAAATATGTCTCTTCTTACATCATTTACACCATTTTCCACAATCTGGAAAAACAAAACAAAGCCAGAAAAGAAATACGCCAGCCACTGAACCTTCAGTTTCTATAGTTCCTGAGTATGTTTCTTTTTCTTTTTTTGGGAGATTGAATGAAAGTGCTTGGTGCTTCCCTGAGCTGAGCATATGGTTGGAATGTCTCTCTTCTGCTTCCCCTTTGTTCACCTACTCTTCCTTTATTCTACCTCTTCTCCTTTCCCTTCTCCTATATTCTTCGTCCCATTTTGGTCAAAAACAAGTGTTGAAGTATGCAAGCTTTCATGGTGAAATGGTTGTTCTACCTCAGCAATCTGATTCTATGTTTACCAGCCAGATGGTCCACCACATGGTTATGTTGCAGAGATTTCTGTTATCCATTTTCAGATACCTGGTTTTAGACCTACAGGTACTGAATTCTTTGAGCTAACTGCAATATTCTGCTTATCAAGTTAAAGCAACAAGAAGAATAAAGAAGGTAGCACACATTAGTTGGTCACAGGTCGAAAAGGACAAGAAGAGACAGAGGAGAGCAAGGGAAAAGGCATAGGTTACTGGAATTTGAAGGTTCTTCTAAACATCAAGATGGTTTTCTAATTAAAAGAATGGGAACAGGAAGTCTTCTGCAGGTGTGAAGGGACATGCAGAGAATCCATCAATGGAAATTAGGGGGTAACATGGTAAAATGCATTCCCAACTCCTAACGGTCAGTATTTGATGGCTGGGTGATATTTGTTTATGTTTTAAGGAGAAACTTAGACAGTGGTGCTGATAATTTCCCTAATACTTCAAATGAGAATTCAACTTTCATGGACAATTTTGGCAACCAGGATGCTTCGTGCATGACTGCATTTTAATGGCTAAGAAAAGGAAGTTGTTTATGATTTTGTGGTTCCATGGTGAGAGGTCCATATGAGTTCTCTTTCTCCATAAAACCATTGCCTTAAGAAGCAACTGGCAAACCTGGTGAACAAATCCAGGTAGAGCCTTAAGCCAAATAGCACATAGAGGAACTGAAAATCCAGCCCAGGCTTTCCCAACCTACAACATACTTGACTACAAACTACGAAGCAATACAAGTTCCGATCATAGATGCTATTATCACTGTGTGATGGTAACAAAAAGGGAGAAATATCCAAAATATGTAGATGGATACCTATCAAGATATAAATATGGGAAAGAATCTTTGGATCTTACGATCAGTTTATCCATGAAACATTCTAAGCAGAAGTGTTTATCTTGTGATAAATGCCTTGCTTGATCCACCTTAATGTCCTGTCTTAAGTTGGGAGATCCATGTCAAGATCATCTGACATGTATCCAGCTCAAACTAATCAACTGAAGGCCCATCACATAATATTTAAGTTTCTTCGCCCCCTCCCCCCTCATTCTTTCAAATGTTTTACAAGAACTATGTTACAGAAGCTAAAGAGGTAATTAACTGCCCACTATATTGTATGATCCTTTCTGATGATGCAGTTTTCAGTGACAACATTGGAGAGGGATTAACTGTCTAGCCAGAATTATGGGAGAATGCTTTAGAGTTCTACAGTAATCCGAATATAACAGAAGATCTGCAAAGTGAAATGGATGGGTGCTTCTGAAGTGTTGCAGGGCTTGCATAGTCAAAAATTTCAACCAATGGGTTTCCCTTTTTTCCCCAATTCACAATAAACTGATAAAGAAAGCTTTTCTATTTGCAATAAGAAAGCATAGTTCATTGCTGTACAAGGTTATGTACATCTCAATAAAAGAAATAGACAACACAGAAAGTACACGACAAACTTATTTATCAACTCTTGCTCATTTCACCAATTATCTTAATGGGTCCTAGATTTGAATTGCTCAAACTAGAAACCAAAACATGATCTGATTCCAATGGATGAGTTTTGATGCAGTTCAACTGCCTAAAAACAGCTTCAGGTGTTGGATTCCACTGCAGACTAGCAATATTAGGTGCAGGGTAAATGTAGAGGATCCTCAAAACACCAGAACCAAAATCTTGAGCATAGCTCTAGGTTGGATCAAATTTCAGTTAGCCAATTAGTCATTGGTTAAAGTTGCAAATTGCAATTCTAACAGAAACTCAAAAGCCTAAACTTACTATTACATGACCCGAGAGGCTAGATTAAATACAAGTCCAACTTCCATTCCAGTCCTGGTTTGAATCTAAGTCTTATGTCAGCCGTTGTAGCTGCAAATATAGATGCAATTGCTCAGTTCACCCCATGATTTATAGAATAAGAATTTTGTTTAGCATCGCAGCCTTTTAATTGTTCTAATTTCCAAACCCACTCCATAGAATTCTTCAAGTTCCCCAAGCTGCTAAATTCTATCTCTCCGACTCTGTAGTTGCTGGAATTCCGTGCACATTCAAGAGTATCTTCAACCATTTGAGTTGCTACCTTCTGCATGAGCAAGTTGAATCATCCCCACTCGCTTATCTTTTTCTCCTAATCTTCTACAGGACAGCCATAGCTTTCCAATCGCTTAGCTTCTTCTTTTATTTTGTACAGACCCGACCTTAGCTTTCCCCTTTAATTTCTTCAATATTCCCAATACCCAAAAGCCCCACAGACCAACTCCACCATCGTACAGTCCCAAATCAGGTTCAAACATCCCTCTCTATCCGCTTGATATTTCTTCCAAAGCTGGTCCAATTCGGTCCAACAAAAGACCTAAAGTTCCAGTGTCATCTGCTACTACTTAATTATGTAAATCCATCATTAATTTATATTAAGCCGCCCACCAATCCCTTAAACTTTGATGACATCATCCCCTGCTCTATTGTAGAACTTGATCCAATCTTCAAATTGTTCCATCCATTGAAATCCTAGACACTCTGTCTCAGTTTCTCTCCAGAAACCCTAAAACTCAGCCCAAGGCCTCAAACCTAAAAATCCATCTCAGTTTCTTTACATGACACCCCAAATCTCAGCCCAAACCAACCATCAGCATACACCGTATTCAGATTGAATCTTCCCCATACTCACTGGGAATTTGACTTTAATTGCAGCCTCACCTAACGATTAAGAACCTTGAATTCCCCTGAGGTTCCTTTTTCAGAAACTCAAAAGCTTACCCTAAATTGCTGAAACTCTAATTCCAGCAACACTCTTTATCTGCAAAACCTAAACCTTCATTGGTGGACTCCCCTGCACTCACTTGGCATAACCTGCCTTAAAAAAAAGAATGAAAGAAAGTGGTCTTACCAATCCTAAGTCTAGCTCAGACCAAAAACCCTGCTTTGACACACTCAAGCTTACTAGTTACTAGTTCATTGAAGATCCTGGATTTAGGCTCGTGGCTGGATCCTTCCAAATCAAGAACTACGTCAAGTTCAATTCAGGGTTAAATCAGAAGAACAATGGACGAGAAATCATATATGGAAACAAACAGACCAATGGGAATTAGAGTAATGGGTTTAGGATTGATAATAGATACTGATTAGCATGCATTCAGGGAAGTAACAAATCAAATATATTAGGTGAAGCCGTGAAGGATGGATGACAAACCATAGTCAAATCAAATTCAAGTATAACAACAATGAAATGTTCAAAAGAGAGCCAAAATGAATATTAAAGGTCTATTCAAAATTGAGTACCGCAGGAATGTAGGCAAACAGGACAATTTTTCGTCGCTTGGATTTTCCCCTTCTAGACGCAAAGCATAATGAGGATGAAGGCAAAGTGCACACTTTTTTCAATCACATTCTGGCCCTTATGCTATGCATAAAGGGGTTGTCCTTAGGGAATAAACAAAATACAGATAAATCCTACAACATGGCCAGCACTTGTTAGCCAACCCATGATAGATTTTCTCTTACATCCATGTTGAGAATTCACCCAATATTGTTACCGTCCATTAACTCTTAACAAACTGACTATGTGCTTTTTCATTTAGTGCTTTCCAATTTGACACGAAAATGGAAAAGCCATATTGTCTGCATGAGAATACGGATATGCTTGCTTCAAGAATTAAAGAACATTGATTACTAGTTTACAAACATATACCTTTGCGAACTTTGGCATTATGATGAGATGTCTGCTGTAGTAGCTCTTTTAGAGTCAGACCCTTTTTGCTCACAGCTAAACCCGCTTTATCTGATGCAACGCTCTGTTCGGGGAGAATAATAGCTGCTCACCTCGAATATGAAGTCAACAAAATTTAAGATAAGTTTCAAAAGAAAAAGAGGGTAGTAAACATTAGTCTGAGACTGATAAAAATAGAAAGGCATGGTGGCTGAAGGCAACTCAAACAATATGTTCCACACAAATACATAAACAACAAGATGACTATGAGAGCAATTCGGACCTTTGGACTTGATTTCAGTATTGGTAGCATTCTTGGGCGGTGGTAGTTTTCGACCAATCTTCCGCTTTATTTTCTGCGAGTGGCAAATCAATGAAGCTAGCTAAAAATAAGAACAATGCTTGAAACACCAAGGTAAACAGATAACAGAGAGTGATGAATTACTTTGAAGTCCACGCCCCGCTGCTTCTTCTTCGAAGAAGGTGGTTTAGAACGCACCATATTATATATCAAAGATGTAAACTGACAAAGAAATTTAATTCAAACGAAGTAATGTATTCGTATAAATATTTCAGTCTTCACTGAGAACAACCGTTCTTCGTATTCAGAATCTCTGGTAATATCCAACGCCGACTTGTCAACAAACACAATTATGCGAATAAGCCCTGAAACCTCAACAAAACCTCCTATGGAGATGCAAAAACCACACGTCGACCACTATTAGAACTGGCGCGGTGTAAGTAAACAGCAACTTTGAGAAGCAATGGATTAGGGTTGCATCGGTGTACAGAGTGATGTTATGTTCAGCGCGCCACTGAGACAGCAGGCAACGGCGAAGGCCCAATTACGGTTCTGTAGTTTCGTTCAGCCGACAACCGCGGTTCTGCTACGATGGCTAATGAGGCTTTACAGTATCGGATCATTTAACTGGTCGTATCGTATCCGAATCGTACCGATATGACGTGGTTGATTGAACATTTATTTATTTATTTATTTACTTTCCTTTTTTTAAAACAAGCGATTTTATATTGATTGAAAATTTCTCCTGAATCCCGGAATGAAAATTGATAGAAACCTCTTGCTTGGGATCTTAAACACGACAGAGCCCGAAATCCTCTTTGACTGATCCCATCATTTTTATTGTGGTAGCCTTCAAATGACTCAAAGATCAAAATCAGGGTATGAGTGAATGTTAATCTGGAGGTCATAATTATGATTAAATCTATCATTAAAATTAGGTTAACATTTGGGCCAAAATCAAGGCAAGATTAGGGTTAAATTTATGGTCAAAATTAGGGATGGGTGAGGTGGAATAAGCACTAATTCTAGGACTACTCTTTAACTCTAATTCAAAACCAGAATTTTGGCCTTAGATTGCTATTAAGGCCAAAATCCTGAACCCATACCCTGTTCGGGCTCAAGGTAAAAGTGTCAAAATTGCACATCTAGTTGTTATTTTGTTTTCACTTCTCACGCTGCTTGGAATTCTCTTAAACGGACTTATGCCTCCCAATCTCAAGCCTGCATAATGCAATTGAAATATTAATTCTTGCAAATTCGCAAAGGTCACTCATCTATGGCTAAGTATATTTAGAATATTAAATATATTGTTGATCATCTTGCCGCCGCTGCTCACTCAGTTTCTGATGCTGATATTATCCTCACAATGCTTCGTGGCCTAGACCATTAATATGAATCATTTGCCACCTCAATTACCTCCCGTCTTAACCATCTTCCCCTTGATGATTTCATAGGTCTTTTACTGAATCAATAAATCTTCAAATATCAGACTTGACTTGCTTTCATCAGAAGCTAATCTATCCACTAGATCAACCCCCCACCCACTAACCGAAATCGTGGCCCCTTTCATAACTATGGCAGAGGACGAGCTCGAGGTTGCTCCAATCGTAGTCAACATGCAAAACATCTTCCACCTCTCCTCCTTACCCCTATGGTTGCTTGTCAAATTTACAACAAAACTAATCATACAACGGTGCAAATGTGCAATGTTATTTTCACTATACACCAGGTGACAATGCCTCCTAGTTGAATTATTCTCCATAAGCTTTTTTGGCAGCACTGCCAGTAGACCTGTAAATGGATAACCGAAATCCGCCTCCGAATTCGCATTCGTATTCATTTAAGGGTATTCGTATCCGAAAATTTTCTTACCGGAAAATATCCGTATCCGTCCGTTAAGCAACCGGATTTGGATAATTACTTATCGGATCAGATAATATCCGGATAAATTTTTATCTGGATAGAGTAAAGTATTTAACATTTTTTCTTTAAAAGTAGATGATAATCGGATTCGGATACCGGTAGTATTCGGTAATCGGAAATTATAAATTTATAATACAAAATGTAAAAAAATGACAATTATCAATCAATAATCGGATATTTTATCGGATCGGATTATTATTGGATATTCGATAAAGTTTCGAATTCGGATGCCTTCTCTAAATTTTTTCCGGATTCGGATTCGGATAACGGATTTGCTAATCGGATTCTGATTCGGATACTGGTGTATCCGAGCCGAATCCGGTCCGTTTACAGGCCTAACTGCCAGCACCCACGGCTTCATTTGATCCTTCTTGGTACCCTGACAGGTGCCACTCATCATGTTAAGTCCAATGTAACCCACATTGATACAACAATGCTTTATCATGCTACTGATCAACTTCACATTGGTAATGGCTCAGGTTTGCATATAAAAAATATTTGAAGTGCTTCTCTATCAACCCCTTCAAAAATGATTACTTTATCTAAAGTGCTAACATGTTCCTTCTATTACTAAAATTTGCTCTATGTGAGCAAATTTACACGTGATAATGATGTTTATGTGGAATTTCATCCAAATTATTGCTTTGTGAATAATCTCAAAACGGGGATTGTTCTATTTCAAGGATCAATTGAAGCTGGCCTTTATCGCTTCCATCCACCATCCGCATAATGGTAAGTCAAGACACATAAGTCGTCGACATTATACCGTTAGACACTTGATCTCGATTGGATTCATAACAATTAATTATGTAAGGTCAAAAGAAAATCTTGCGGATCCGCTAACCAAATGGTTGAATAAAGATCAAGTTGAACAATCATCAAAGGGAATGGGACTCAAGCCCATGAATGCATAGGTTGATTACAATGGAAACCTAACCTAGTTGACTGGATATCCCAAAATCTAGGTTCAATAGGACAATTAAACTGTAACGACCGAGTGAAATCATTGTGGGAGTTAATCCTCTACCCGTTCATATGGTGATAACAATGATACCCGTAAGGAATAGGTTAAGTTTATGCTTTTACGATTCTTACGCTTTTGACAAATGTTGGATCCAAGCGGAGTAATGCGGGTTACTCTTAAGTAAAAAATCACCTATGTGAGAGAGAATAAGGGCCACTTCAAAGGAAAATTGTGAGGGCTAGATTCTCCAAAAACTCTCGCGCAGAACCAGGACGATGTCCACGGTCAAAATTGACATAACAATGAGAATTGTAATTGTGTCAGGAGAATGTCTGTGTGGAGCATATCATCATTTACATAAATGGCATAATAGTTCAAGGACATCGTGTCTACTATTTAAGTAAGGTAAATATACTTTCACAATGGAAGGTTCAAAGGCAAAACATACTTATCCTATGCAGGCTTTCATCATAGAATTCTATCACCATGTCGGGTAGTTTTTTTTTTTTTTTATATTTTCGTTGTCATTTTCATTAATGTGGGGGATTGTTGAAATATGTTATTTGAGCATGAGTAAATGTGAATGGAAATCATTCATTATGGAAAGTTTGTGGAAATAAGTGCATTTGTGAAATAAGTGCATGGAATACCTATGGACTATTTGGTGGTTCATTTATCAATGAGAGTTAATGAATGGAGGGTTATGAGATATTTTATTTCCTAACAAACAAACTTCTCATTTCCCTAGCATAGTTAATGGAGGGTTTTGGGACTCTTGATTTCCCAATAAACATTTCATTTCTCTAGCTTGTTTATTAATGTGGTAGTAAGTGAATATGGCTTTTCATTTTATCAAGGTAGTTAATGAGACATAGACCTCCTCTATAAATAGGGACCACCCCCTTGATGAGGATAGTTGTTGTTTTGGGTTTTTCTTTTATGATTTAATAATAGTACTAAGCGTGCTTTAAGGGCCTTCTTAACGTTTTTTTTTCTTATAATTTTGTCAATGGTTTGAGTTATCTTTCATATTTTGAATATTGTAATGATAGAAAGAAGGCACATGTCAAGTTCGTTGTTGCGATCTACTTTGTAATAAGTACACCGTTGTTTGTCGTTGTATCCTGGGAGACAGATGTCTATTAGTTTCTCAAGCACACATCGGAGGGGATGAATTTGTTTTAAACATAGCGTCTGACATGCCTCGACGATTTTTCTTCTTTACTCTTCTTGCTTCCGGTACAGGTTTATTTTGGGTGTATTTCAATTCTCATGTTGATTAGTATTGATATATTATTTTGATTGTTGTCTTCTAATTTATCCTGATAATATCTGTTTCTCCTAATTTACTATCAATTTGGCCAATAGGTTCAATTATCGATCGACGATCTACAAGTGGCTATTATGTCTACTTGGGCCCTAACTTAATCTATTGGAGTTCCAAGAAAAAACCCACTGTAGCCCGCTCCTCTACAAAATTTGAGTACAAAGGGGTTGCTAATGCTACCGATGAGTTGACATGGTTACGTCAACTACTGCTTGAACTTGGGATTGTCACTTCTGCACCAACTCTATATTATGATAATATTTGAGCTATTTACCTTGATGCTAATCCAGTCTTTCATGCACGAACCAAACACATTGAGATTGACTATTATTTTGTTCATGAACAAGTCGCCATAAAAATCTTTCAATCCAATTCGTTCCCACAGGAGACCAAATCGTAGACATTATCACCAAAAGCTTATCTGCTTCAAGATTTAAAATCTTAAAATCCAAGCTCACTATCTGTTCTCAATCAATGACCTTGCGGAGGATTGTAAATGATAAATCTTTGAATTCAAATTCAGATTCAAATCCATCATAACTAACTCTATTATCAATTGATCTTATCTCTAACCAATCAATAAGAGTTTGAGTTATAGTTAAAGTATCAACAAGTTGTAGAGTTTGATTATAAACAAGTTATAATCAAATTCAAATATTTGAATTGTAATTTAAATAATATTAATATATATATATATCTTACTCACTAATTTAAGTGTGAAAGAATTATCTCTCAAACAAACGAAAGTCTAATTCGTACTCAAATTATAGTGGGTCTTGCTTCCACTGTAGCACCTAATTTTGTAAACGAAACCCAAAAGTTGCTCATTAGTAGCCATGGTCGCCGGAATATTTTTAGGCCATGTGCGAAACCGTTGGTGATGACGGGCTTGCCTTTATAAACTGTAGGTGCAGATGAGGATATTCCACGTGGGCTCTACCGTGGCTGCATTAGTCTCCTCATCTATTTTTCCTGAAGAGTGGGTGTAGCAGGACTTCGAAATGGATTCATGACACATTCCTCTCCCAGTGCTCGCCATCTTTGACCTTGTCACTGCAACCATCAAAACTAGGGTTCATCTGTAATTATTTCCACTCAATTGAGTTCAATCGAAGCCATGTCATCGTCGTCGGCAACCTTATGCTGTCGGCATTTCTGCACGGTGTTCTTATGCTTTGTAGTGTTAGGGTTAGGTTTGAATTTTGGACATGCCTTGAAGGTTCCTTTTAGGGTCAAGGACATGCTTCCAGTTCTGCCTCACCAGATTTCATGGCCTGTGCTTAATAATCTTCACAGTGCTGTTGATCTATTGCCCGTTTTTGTTGGGTCGCTTACTCCTAACAACGCATCCATTGAGTGGAAAGGCTCTTGTTTTCAGGGTAACGATGCTCGGTTCGATTTAACTGATGGGGAAAGCGATGAGCAAGGATTGGGTGGAGGGATTATTTACCTTAAGGTCTACTCTGTGCTCAAAGTTATCAGTTTTCAAATAATTACTTCTGATGCGCTTAAGAGTCGTTGCCAATTAGTTCAGTGAATTATCTGTTTATATATTTTTCGTTCCCACCACTTAAGCTTCAAGTTTTTATTTTTGAAATCCGAAGATCTGTTGTTTAACTTGATCATGATCATATTTACAGAAGGTTTGAAGGACTGAAACAAACAGAAGAGGAATTGATTGGTTTTATTATTATTATTATTATTATTTCACTATTAATGGGGGTGGGGGAGTTGAACTGAAAATAAACATTGTACTTATCAATAACTTATCCAGGTTTCCTAGCTTGTGCACATGATTTACTGATTGTCAATCATCATTTTATGCTTGTTGCTCTGTTGATTTCTCCTCTTTCAGACCAGTGAAGCTCACAGTTGGACTTGCATGGACCTTTATGTATTTGCAACTCCTTATAGAATAACATGGGATTATTATTTCTCTTCACGGGAGCACACTTTGAAAATCTCGTCATGGGAAGAGCCTGCAGAATTGGAATATGTACGGTGGTGTCTTTGATTTGATAAATTCCACATTACATTTGATATTTCGATTGCATAAATATGACTTACTGAGTGGCTACTGATCAGGTAAGGCAGCATGGGATATCCATATTTCTCATGCCATCAGGAATGTTGGGAACCTTGCTTTCTCTGATTGATGTCTTGCCTCTATTTTCAAATACTGCTTGGGGTCAGAATGCTAACTTGGCCTTTTTGGAGAAACACATGGAAGCGTCATTTGAGAGGCGCAACAAGCCCTGGAAAGCAGTCATCAATCCTGAGGATGTTCACTCTGGTGATTTCTTAGCTCTGTCAAAAATCCGTGGGCGATGGGGTGGATTTGAGACATTAGAGAAATGGGTAACAGGTGCATTTGCTGGACATACAGCAGTTTGCCTGAAGGATGAAATGGGAAATTTATGGGTTGGGGAGTCAGGGCATGAGAATGAAAAGGTATGTGAGTTTAATCTATGTACTGCTTGCCAGGAAAAATAAGGTAGTTTATTTGTAGAAATTTATGTTACGAAAACACCATGAGAGTACACTTGATTTCGTTGCAAGGTCATATAATGTTGATGCTGCTAGTGCTAATTTAGTAGCTTTGCAAGATTTCTACTGGTGTGGTTCCTTTAACTAGTGTTAGTTACTTTTTAACGGTTGTTGTATATTTAAACCTTATGGACGTAAGTAGCTTTTCATCAAATTGCATACTTCCATCTATCCATGTCTCGTTAAACTGTATATTGTGTTGTTGTGGTACAGGGAGAGGAAATTATAGTGGTAATTCCGTGGGATGAATGGTGGGAACTGACACTGAAGGATAGCTCTAATCCACATGTGGCATTGCTTCCCTTGCATCCTGATGTTCGTGCAAAGTTTAATGCCACTGCAGCATGGTCATATGCTCGAAGCATGACAGGGAAACCATATGGTTATCACAACATGATCTTCAGTTGGATTGACACCATGGCAGACAATTATCCACCTCCTCTTGATGCTCACCTGGTATGTTATCATAAAACATATTATGTTATAACTTCTAAGATATGTTATGTGTATATGGGGTTCACTATTTTGTTCCACCTTTCTACTAATTTAGGGTCATATTTTCAGCTGAGTGAACCAGTCATTTCCTTGCATTCACTTCACCAAGTCATTTTGGCTTCTCCTAGCCTTCAAATTACACCATTTACTCCCTCTAGATCTGTTTGGTTGCAAGGGAAATGGGAAAGGGAAGTGAAAGAAGTGACATTTAAGTAGTTTGTTCCAAAAGAAATGAGTGGAATTACTTTTGCTAAGTTCTTTTGGTCGGCTGAAAAGTCAATGGAAAATCAAAAACTTGCACTTATAAAGGCTCTTTTGTAATGATTTATTAAAAAAATATAAAACAAAAATGTATATGCCAAAATTTTGAAATTCAAAACGAGAAACCTGTATAAATGTGTAATGTTCCAATTTTAGAGATCAACTTTTGTTATACATCTGATGAATTTGGAACAATGTTTGAAAACACAGTATAGTTACCCTGTTAAGTCCAACATAGCCTTACACAAGATGTGCATGGGCAAGTAGAGAGCCTCTGAATTCTAATGACTTGGATGGTTGGAATAAGTTATCGTGCATCAAATAGCGGACATTGTTTTAGATTTGTAAAGAAGTGGATAAAGGAAGAGAAAATAAAACAAGATTCTAGTGAACTTGGTAAGGGAACTGCGATCTACAGTCGATTTGGATATTTCCTCATTAGACCATATAGTACATCTACTTACAAGGTGAAACAAACCCATTAATAGCCACAAAAAAGACCTGCCTCAAAGGAGCTACCCCTAAACAACTGTATTAATGGGAATACAAGTTTTAGGGAATGGTTTTAAGAATTCAATTGTCCATTTCAAAATTTGTCATTACTCATTACATTGTTGCTTGTATCCAAAAAATACACATCATGATCATCACACAAGGCTATTAGACCTAAAGGGAAAATATGGCAACTCCACATTCATACTACACCTCATTAGCTACCAAAGCTCCTAGCTGCATCAACCAATTACCATAACCAATACCTTGTTAGCTTCTAAATTGTTCTCCCACAATCCAACAGTTTCAAAAATAAAGATTCTTTTGTATTCCTTTACTTGAAAATTGAGGGTGCACATTGAGGAGCTTAAGCTCCCAGTTTAACAATGGCCACCACACTCCCACTTCACTCGACATGCAGCACACAAATGACAATCAAAACAGAGGAAATAATAAGATCAAGATGAACAGGATAACTTCATTCAAGTTAGAACAACTACACTTGGAGCAGCAATAAATCAGTAATCGAAGTCTATGAAATAATAAGATCAAGATGAACAAGATAACTTCATTAAGCTTCATTCAAGTTAGAACAACTAAACTTGGAGCAGCAATAAAACAGTAATCAAAGTCTATTAATTCAGCATCAAACTACTTTTCTACATCCTACCCTAGAGCAGCAGCTCTCCCCTACAAGTCTACCTTGCAGAAGCCCTTACAATATTCAGCCTACGGCCCCTTCTCTCAACTCTCAATATAAAAAACTCCTTGACACTCCCCCAATCCCCTCTTCACACCTGGACTAGCATTCCTGGCCCCATATCAGACCTGTACCTCAATACATGGATGTAGCTGCCTCCAATCAGCCTATGCCACCTTTCCACTCTGTCTCTAGCTGGTTTTCTTGTGGGCCCCCAACTGTGCTGGAATTGCTTCTCCCCTGTGACTCCTCCTACCCTATGGGTGTACATGAGCCACTAGGGGCCCATCAGAGGGATGGATGGAAGGAGGGAGGGAGCTAGCTTGCTTGCTTATTTGAGAAGTTAATTTGATTCTCAGTTAAAAACAATACTTTTATGTTTGGTGTTTTCCATATATGACATAATCCAGGCATAGTATTACCTTATGATTGATTGGGTTATGCTTTTTGCTTAAGATCATTGCTTAATTTGTTTTTGATCATTTGTTAACTTAAATGGAGCGAGACTGACTTACTATTAGCTGGTTTTCTTTATCTACTTCTGTAGGTACTTTCTCTAATGTCCATGTGGACTAGACTGCAGCCAGCCTATGCAGCTAATATGTGGAATGAAGCTCTTAACAAGCGGCTTGGAACTGAGGTATATGTTGCTTCTATTTGGAGATCATTATATTTGTTATTCTAGGACTGCCAGTGCATTTGTTGCATAATATGTAAATGCCTTCATTTTTTTGGTGTTATTGATATATGCATTATACCTATTTGCATGTCGATCACTTGTCATAAATTTTCA
Organism: Hakea prostrata; assembly: GCF_041222555.1. Lineage (NCBI taxonomy): Eukaryota > Viridiplantae > Streptophyta > Magnoliopsida > Proteales > Proteaceae > Hakea > Hakea prostrata. The sequence continues at coordinate 11,503,728 of NC_142607.1, forward strand.
GCCCCCAAAGTATACCAGAACAGAAATAATTCCCCTTATCATGATGTGACATTAGTTGCTGCTTTCCTGTCTCTTATTTGTGTAACTTCATGAAAAACTACTAGTATGGCTATACAGGTTTATTTGGATTTGCTTCTCCATAAATATCGGTCAAATATTCAATGCGAAGAAGTTTAGCAATAACCTGCATAAAAAATCAACGTAAAGGGGGGGGGGGGGGAATCTGAATGGAAAATTCCTTTAATCAGATTTAACAGACCACCCATCAGATGACAGTGAAAATATGAAGGTCTGAAGTATTTGGAGGTGAAATTATTAAAGTTGTCCCAGAAGTTAACTCAATGGGGGTCTGTCTTTTGGTATGGAAGTGAAAGTCTAATGTGACAGAATTTGGGAGGAGGTTGTCGAAAGGGGAGTGTGCTAATCGAATCTATCATGGAAAGGGGAAGGAGCCAGTCGAGATGGAAGGGTAAATCTGATATGACGGGTATTGTGTAGAAGTTAACCCTGCTGTACAATTATTCTGCTCTATGAAATTCAGGTTCTAGTATTATTTTATATAGGGGTGAGAGAATGCCAACTTGTCATGTACCTAGCATGCTTCTTTGCGTAGAAACTGTCAACTGCCTTGGCCCCATGAGAAGGCGGAAATCCCATGGTGCAAGGTGGTTTTTTCCAAGACACTAGGTAGTTTCTGTGTTTACATACTGCGCCAGCCACACATCTGGCTAGCATTCATTGCCAAACCAGAAAAGTAAAAAAAAGGATAGAGTACATAGTATACAACATCATCACCTAGTGGCCAAAGGCACCTCCACATGACACCACATGGTTGGGAATGACACCATATACAAAGACCAGGCATCGCAAGCGCCTGCTCATTGGCTGGTGAATCAGCCAATCTTTTGTTACTACCAAAATTATGAATGGATATTCTGTGGAATTTGTGAAGTGGACAACTCACTGAATTATTTACATTTATATTCTACACTTCTGCATGTTTAATTCAGGGATTGGACTTGTATGAAATTCTTGCTGAAACTGAAAGGCGTGGAATGACCTTTGAGGAACTACTTGTTATCCCAGAACAAGATGATTGGGTATATAGTGATGGGAAATCAACAACCTGTGTTGCTTTTATCCTTGAAATGTACAAAGAGGCTGGTATTTTCGGTCCTATTTCCAGCTCTATTCAGGTTACAGAGTTCACTGTAAGTACCTGTGCCTTTCCTTTGGGTTTCATGCACTTTTTTTTGCTTTCTTTTTTAATAGTTTCCCTAACATGGCTGCGTCGCTGCTTGCAGATTCGTGATGCTTACATGCTTAATATATTTGAGAATAATCGCACACGCCTGCCAAGATGGTGTAATGATGACGTTGGTCAACTCCCATTCTGCCAGATTCTTGGAGAGTATCGCATGGAATTGCCTCAGTACAATACCATCGAGCCGTATGCCAAAATGAATGAGAACTGCCCTTCTCTACCACCAACTTACGAAAGACCCGTAAGCTGTTGATAACCTGAACTCTTGCGAAGTTGCTGGTATTTGTGGTCCTCAAGGGTGTGCCTTTGCTAGGGTAGTGGACATTATCAGCATGGTTCGTTGGGGTATTGTCTTTGGGTGTTATATGTACATTCATCTTGAAATCTATATCATTTGTACATATCCCCCTACCCTAGGTGCAGTTGACATGTTTAAAAGGCGGACCTTAGTGCAACAAGATGGTTGCTCCGTATGACTTGTCGTCATGGGTTCAAGTGGGGAAATGGCCTCTCTACAAACTCTGGGGGTACGATTGCATGTTTTATGACTCCTACTTCCAGACCTTACAGTGGGGAGAGCCCCGTCCACAGGTACATTTTTAATAAACAGGAATTGTGATATTTTCTGTTTTCAACGTGTAACCTGAGATACTGTTAAAAGTCATATTTAATCAGTGTAGTGAGTCCATGTTGCAGGAAGTCTTGTTCAACTTACAGATTTAGCTGAATAATTGGTCATATAATCTAGATTTTGATTACATTACGCAACCCCAGCTTCAAATATTCTGATGAACTCAAGATTCTAATATCATGGTTTGGGCAACCAGAACAGTTTTTTGGTTAAATTGGATCAGAATCAGCTGATTTATTCGGTTTTTGGTTGAATTGGATTAGAATCAGCCGATTTTGTTAAGATTCAGGTTGATTCTGGGCAACTTCGATTAACAAGATTCAGGTTGATTCTGGGAAATTTCGATTACCTAGATTCAGGTCGATTCTGGCGATGTCGATTAGTTTCAGTGGAATATGAATTAGAATAGAAGTTATTCTATTGCGGGTTCTGAACCTATCTAGTTGTCACGCTATCAATCTTCACTGAAACAAGTGGAATTAGAAGTAGGGCACCTTTTGCATTTTTTTTCTGGGAAATTGAGATATCCTGGTCAGCTTGGATGCACTACTTATATACTAATAAAAAAGGTTCCATGAGACTCTTTTTGTGTTTTTCTTCCTTTGATTGAGGCTCTATGAGACTTTTAACTTATGAATTGGTCTGTGTTAACCGAACACTATTTATTTTGCTCTTCCTGAGGTAACAACCAAACACCTAATTTAAAAAAAATACATACAGTTAAATTAATAAGCTACTTTTATGTATGAACTTTTATTTATTTGTATATTTTTTTATGGGTAAACACTGATGTAAATCATTCAATATTATTCAGAAATGTCAACATAAAAGGAAGTGCATGGTTTTTAAGATGGGATCCTCCCATAATTTATTTTCTCAGTTGTTAGAAGTGAGTTTTTCCCTCTAAACGCATGATAAAGGGTACAAGGATAATATAATTCGCTAACTTTATGTGTAGATATGGACTTCTTGTAACCTTACCACAAACTAGAACTTAACACCGGAGTCAACAGAACAAGGAAGAAAGATAACAAATGCTTTGGATGGTTGAGATCATTCTTTAGTCCTCATGATTAAGACTTCTACTTCTATGACTTTTATGATTAAGTCTTTTTTATCAGAAAAAGAGGTAATTTTCATAACCCAACTAGGCTAATTTTAACCCTAGAGGATAATGATATAGCAGTTATTTATAATTATTATTTATTAATTTAATTTTATGGGTAATTTCAGTTTTTTTCCTTTTCCTTTTTTGGTAAAATGGTAATGTTTAGTTTGACAAGTTGAAAAAGGGAAATATCGTTGCTTGATCTTTTATAGATACAGTTGAACGCGCAAATGCTTTGTTTATTAGAAAAAAAAAAAAATCGTTCATACCAGAAAAAGATTCGAATCCGACGGCGCTTATCCAGGATTCAGAATCTCGGCTACAGAACACCGTCTATCGTGTAGAATAACGTTTTGCAAGTCTTCGACACGTCGTCTTCTGTTGGACTAGATGAAGATGTAATTTCTAAGTGCAGTTTCAGTGAGAGAGAGAGAGAGAGAGAGACTGGCGAGGGTGGTGTGTGAAAGCTACGAGGCATCAGCACCGCCTGTGATAACAACGAAACAGTTTCAGAGTTGGTTCTAACCATGGCCTTCGCCTCCGGTACCGGAAGCAGCCGACGGGGAGGATGGGCTCAATCACTTCTTCCGTTGTCTTCGAATTCTACCAAATCGAAGCTTCCCAGGAAGTCCCGTCGGAGAACGTCTGTTCGTGATCTCATCTTCACGAACTTCTTCACTATTGGTCTCTCGATCTCTGTTCTCTTCTTCATCGCTGTCCTTTTCCGCTATGGTATCCCAAAGCCTCTCTCTACTCCTTTCAGACACAGAAATTACCGTCAGCCCAAGTTCAGAAAGCCAGTTTATCGAAAACCTGCCTTGTTGGAAGGTGGAAATGAGGTCGCTTCCACTGCTGTAGTCGACATCACAACGAAAGATCTCTATGATAAGATCGAGTTCCTGGATGTGGATGGAGGACCATGGAAGCAGGGCTGGAGGGTTACTTACAAGGGCGATGAGTGGGATACAGAGAAGCTGAAGGTTTTTGTGGTTCCGCATTCGCATAATGATCCTGGTTGGAAGCTCACCGTCGACGAGTACTACGATCGACAGAGCCGGCATATATTGGATACAATTGTGGAGACTCTATCCAAGGTGAATCATTATTTTTGCGTTTACCTTCCGGATTTGATTTTTTTTTTTGGGGGGGGGGGGGGGGGGGGCGGGGAAGAAAAGGGAGGAAAAGATGTGGTGATTATGCTACTAATGTTTTTACTTACTTATTTTATCCCGAAAAATTTGTTATCCAGATGATGCCCTCCTGGATTTCTGGGTTGGTGGAACTAGGCTAATTTGGGATTTGTATTTAACTTGTTCAACACGATTTTCTGAGTTTTAGTTTCTCTAAGGAAACTCTGGAATTGGAATTGTATGTAGGATGAGCGCCGCAAGTTTATATGGGAAGAGATGTCATATTTGGAGAAATGGTGGAGAGATGCCTCAGAGTCTAAAAGACAAGCTTTCCGCAAATTGGTCGAAAATGGGCAGTTAGAAATTGTTGGAGGGGGTTGGGTGATGAATGACGAGGTAACTGAGTCTGCATGCGTGCATGTGTCTTAAATTTTCATTTTATATATGTCCAGCGATACTTGATCTTGGCTTAATATTCTTAAAGGAAGTTTCCATCTTGATTGCATTCATCTTGCTTTCCTGAGTGTTTTGTATTCTTGTTTATATACTGTCAACTGAGAGCTCACCCTGCCACATCTGATGTTGCTTGCAGAAAACAACCTGGAAAACTGTAATCAATTTAGAATGTTGCATTTGATTTTAATGCACACAGACAACCAAATGTTTTACTGTAGATCGACTGACTATCAAGTCAAGGTACTTGAGTGCCACAGTAATAAGAAAAAGGAAGGTTAACATGAATGCCTGTATGGGCCAACATGACTGTCCACAGTCCCATTCACAAAGATTTTAGAGAAAAACAAAAGGGAATATAAAAGAACTTTGCTAGAATTAGGTCAGGCTCCAGATGCTAGCTGAATTGTCTGTCCTAATGCTACTAAAAACATGAGGTTGGTATTCATCCAAAGAAGAAGAAAAAAAAATCATGAGGTTGGTGGTTTAAGACCACCTTAGTAACTTTCTAGTGGGAAAAGATTCATGGCTAGTTGCAAACTCAGTGTTACATTCATAATGGCAAGGGTGAAGATTTGATTCTGTTTAATGAGGAGCAGGAAGTAAAAATGTATCCAATGAGTACCATGGTTTTTATTCTGAATTTTAAACTTTGATCCTTTTCATGATTTGTCAGAAAATGATGTCATGGTTTACTAGTTGATGGAACAGGTGTCATTTGGGAAGCTATCTGGTGATTAGCCTACCTCATTTTATATTCTTTAAAATCTAACTTATGCAGAAAGAAAATACAAATTAAGTTATAGACTTTACCTATTCCCCTGTGAGAATTTACAATTAGATTATATAAATGGTAAAATTTATTTACCATTTACTTGAAACTGCACAGAAACAAGAAGAAGCAGATATTCTTTCTGGGGCGGAATAATTCTTCTATGAGATCCAAGAAAGAGGAAAATGATACAAGCCTCTAAACAGGATTGAAGATGGGCCATAACCATCAACCATCCTAAGGCTGCAAGAAGGAATTACTAATAAATGTTACAACCTCACAAAGGAATGGTAGATCTGATGGTCAATCTTCAAATTTATAATATTCATAAATTTTTTTCCAAAGGAATGCTAGACCAAAACCAGAGTGTCGGCTGGAGAGCCACTTGGCCCTTACTTTGCTACATCATCCTTGATCTCATAAATGTTCTTAATCTCCAGGGAATGAGAACTTTGAATGGCCAGTAACCGAAAGTAAATAATAAAAGTTGGATCTTCTTAGCTCTCAACCAGAATCTCTTCCGTTGCCTATCACGTTGGCTGCAATGCCAAATCACTTTCCACCAAATTCTTGGGTGAGAATTTTGTAACAAATAATAGTTGGATATTGGTTAACCATTTTTGCCTTCCCATGATGCTGCTGGATCCTTTCTTTTCTTGATTCTCCAATGCCACGCTTTTCAGGTAAAGACAAATTTATTAAATAAATAGGAGTATTTTCTTCTGTAATTACGACCATTTATATGTTCAAACTAAACAGGGCCAATTAATTTTATGAAAAATCATAAATTCACTGACATATTTTTACTTGCTTGTGCACGTCATCGTGTTAAAAAGAGGAGTGAGGGGGGGGGGGGGGAACCCTTCTGGGTTAAGTTTATCAAATACAGCTGCTACCTGACCTTTTTTTTTGAGGGGTAGTTACTTTGGTTTTTGATGGTACAATTGTCTCTTAGTTCTAGGACTTTGCTTGTTGAGGATGTGATGCTAATCAACGTCATATTTATTTATTTTTGAGGCGTATCAATCTGATTTTTTGATGGCATAACTGTCTCTTGGTTTAATTTCCTTGTTATTTTTTTTATGGTGAGACAGACTGATTTTTGATTGCTTGTAATAATGTCTGTGTGATTATGTATTATTTTTATATCTTTAGGAATCTCATTTCATCTAATATTTTTCTTTTTCACCCAGGCTAATTCACATTATTATGCGATAATCGAGCAGGTAACTCAGAAGAACTTTCTTTACTATTCTTTTTGTGATATGTGGTGGCTTCTTTGTTTCTATTTCAGCTGTTATTTGTTCTAGGATTCACCGCACAGATGTGTTTATGTAGCATCACTGTGATTTTAATCATTCTTTGCACTGTATTTCGTCAATGTACTCTCTAGGACTTGGTTCTTATTCATGAAAAAGAAGATGCTATCCTACAAATGTAGTACTATATTTACTTTCTTTGGCATGTTATGGTTATGGTTATCAGCTGAATTCAACTGAACTTGTCTTCTCATACATTCTATGTTGAGCATAGTTGCCAAATCGGCAAGGCGAACAAAGCGTTGGGGGGGGGGGTTTCGGTTAGGTAAATAGGCGATAAAGCGGTGCCTAGGCAGCAACAAGGCGACAAAAGCGGTTGGGTCAAAAAGTTTCAATATAACTACTTTTCAATACAACTACTTTCTATAATAAGCTAATCAAATATTCAATAGTCACATTCATCCCAAAAAAAAAAATTTCAAGAATCATAATTATGAAAAATAATTCAAAAAAAGAACACAAACATAAGTTCATCTCATCAAACCATGGTTGTCAAAGCATTTGCCTAGGCATTTACTGATTCATTGATTCTTGATGTTGAGTATGGCTTATGCTTTACATTCTGTTGCCGGCGGGGGTGTGGGGGCAGCGCCCCCGGAGCAAAAAATAGGTTCTATGTCACTTTGGGCCTTGGAATTCCTTTGCAGATTGGTCGTCAATTAAGTGGTTAAAAAAAAGCGGTTGAAAAACTGCTTTGCTGCCTAGGTGGACGCTTTGACAACTATGATGTTGAGGGTCTACTTGAATATTATTCTGTATTCACTTCATTTAGGTATCCATTATGGGAGGAACTTTGGGTTGGATAAGGTCTTTGCATTAGGAAGAATAATTTATGTATTGTACTACATATGCTAGGTTTTATTTGTATGTTCTTTGAACATTTTAGAGTCTCATCTGGTGATAAGCATTGGTATTATCAGGAGCCACTTTCAAGTGACGTGTGTCCCATAAATCATGAAGTTTGAGATAACTATGCAATATGAGTGGACCTGTACAATTCCAAATGCATAAATTTGTTCATTTTGAGGCAGCTTTGAGTTGAAATAAGTTATAAATGATGTGGAGGTTTCTGATCAATGCATTGATCTGTAGATCATTTAACTCAATTCTGAAACTGGGAGGACCTCATGGCTTCTGGTTGTTCGGAAAAAGAAGCATACAGATTTAGGTTTTGTGCCTTACAGAAAGTATTTTTGAGATAGTGGCTTATAATCCTGAAATATGTTGCTAGCTTGTTACTTACCATCTAAGATATCCAGAGACAGTTGTAGATCTAGACTTGCATAATGTAATTGTAGTTGCGCTTGCTTTGAAGTAGCAGTTTTCTTTTTCTTTTCTTTTTTTGATATATAGAAATGCCAAAGGCGTATGGAGCTTTCAGCTGGTACATCTGGCAGAATGCTTGGCCTGTAGAAGCAATACCTGAATGGTGAGCTTTCTGGGTTGGCCTTGCTTGATCCTCGCAAGCATCAGTGACTCAGTGCTCATGGAGCAATCACTACTGCTATACCACACATGGTCATGCTGGTTGGGGATTTTTTTATTATTATTTTAAATTTGGATTTATTTCCACTCGAATATATCTTAAGACTTTTTTTTTGGTTTTTTAATTCTAGTTTTTTTTTTTGTTTGTTAATTTATATGCTATTTCTGTGACATGATGTACTACAAAGTATTGATTTTATACATGAAACTGAATTAGAAGTTTACTATTTTTGTGAGTGGTTTGATGTACTACAATGAATTGATTTTATATCTCTGCTAATAAAAATTACCATTAATAGTAGCAAATAAGAATGCTTAAGAGGAAGTGAGAAACTTTTCTGCTACAATTTCCTGTGCCAATGACATAATTGAGGTTATGAACTTATGATATTAGATATGTAAATCATTATGCTGTATTTTTTGGGTGTGGTTAGGGAAACAGTGTCAGTTATTACTTTGAACTTTTGATTTCTCATTTGTTAATTGCTTTTATAAAATGCAATTTAGTTAGTCATGTGAATAATATAATTTACAGTGAAGTTTTCGTAATTTATTCAGAAGGCTGCATCTTTATACATAATGTTGGTTGTAAGTTACTTCTTCCACCCCACCTCCAGGTGCTTTGGCTGCCCTTTGTGTCTCTAAGCATGTAATGCATCCCACCAGATATAATTGTTGTGAAAGGTTTTCTGAACAGCAAATTGGTGTTAGGAGTAAAACTCCTTGATGCAGTGAGTGCAGTTCATGGCCAGGAGTGGGAAGGGAGTTTACTCCCACATCAGTTGGGTAGTTTGTGCTTGCTGGGGTTGTAATCTTACAAAGGACCATTCCACCCTAAAGGCTTTTTAATTCGTTGCTGTCACTTGGAGGCTCATGACCCAAAGCTGGGTGGAGTTGGTGCAATGAGTGCATGCTCTATGATCAGGAAGGGTCGAGCAGTTTAGTCCTACATCAATCATGTACTGTGTGCCTTCCGTGTGGCTTGAGAAGGGCCTTTCTTCCCCAAAAGCTTAGGCTTTTAGGTTGGAAGCCATTGCTCTTGGAGTTCTATGGGTTTTACATTTCTGCTGACTTGCTGCTTAAACTCATGGTTTTATAGTTTCTGGCTTTTCTGCTGTATGTTGTGTTATAGAAATTATTGCTCTTCCTTCTATTTATGTCCTATTTAGCCTTGTAATGTCTAATTTTGATTTAGGTTTCTTTTAAATTTTCTGCACACTAATATATTCTTGTCCAGCTATTTTTATAATTCTGTAAGCTGACTTCTGAGCCTAATTAAGATTCTCTATTTACATTGTGCCAGATGACAGAAGGCAATATGTGGTTAAATAACACCATTGGTGTTGTTCCAAAAAATGCATGGGCTATAGATCCATTTGGTTATTCACCTACTATGGCATATCTTCTCAGGCGTATGGGTTTCGAGAACATGCTTATTCAGAGGACCCACTATGAGCTGAAAAAGGAACTTGCTGTACATAAGAATTTGGAATATATATGGAGGCAGAGCTGGGATGCTGAGGAAACCACTGATATTTTTGTCCATATGATGCCGTTCTATTCCTATGATATTCCACACACATGTGGGCCTGAGCCTGCTATCTGCTGTGAGTTTGACTTTGCACGAAAGCGTGAATTCTCTTATGAGCTATGCCCATGGGGGCAACATCCAGTTGAAATCAGTAAGGATAATGTGCAGGAGAGAGCACAAAAACTTTTGGATCAGTACAAGAAAAAGTCAACTTTATACAGAACAAACACCCTTCTTGTTCCTCTTGGGGATGATTTTCGTTACGTCAGCATCAATGAAGCAGAAGCTCAGTTTAGAAATTACCAGTTGTTGTTTGATTATATCAATTCTAATCCCAATCTGAATGCTGAAGCAAAGTTTGGTACTCTGGAAGATTATTTCCAAACACTTCGTGAGGAGGCAGATAGGTTTAATTATTCCCTACCTGGTGAGGTTGGCTCTGGACAGGTTGCTGGCTTTCCCTCATTATCGGGTGATTTTTTTACATATGCTGATCGCCAACAGGATTACTGGAGTGGGTATTATGTCTCTAGGCCTTTCTTCAAATCTGTTGACCGTGTTTTGGAACATACATTGCGAGCATCAGAAATGATGATTGCATTATTACTAGGATACTGTCAGAGATTGCAATGTGAAAAGTTCACCACTAGTTTTTCCTACAAGTTGACTGCTGCAAGGCGGAATCTAGCCCTTTTCCAGCATCACGACGGGGTGACTGGCACAGCTAAGGATCATGTAGTAGTCGATTATGGAACACGGATGCATATATCTCTACAGGACTTGCAAATTTTCATGTCTAAAGCTGTTGAAGAACTACTTCGTATCCGACTCGAGAAATCAGACCAGAATCCGTCTTTGTTTGAGCCAGAGCAGGTGCGATCAAGGTATGATATTCAACCGGTACATAAACTAATTGGTCCTCCAGAAGGCAGTGCACAGTCAGTGGTCTTCTTTAATCCCTTGGAGCAAACAAGAGTTGAAATTGTGATGGTAATTGTTAATAGTCTAGATGTAACTGTTTTAGACTCAAATTGGTCATGTGTCAAAAGTCAAGTTTCTCCTGAGTGGCAGCACAACAAAGGCAAGATTTTCACTGGGAGGCATCGTCTTCATTGGCTTGCTTCTGTTCCTGCATTGGGTTTGCAAACCTACTACATTGCTAATGGATACGTTGGATGTGAAAAGGCCAAACCATCTAAGCTAAAGCATTTTGGATCTTCTAATGAGCTACCCTGTTCTCTGTACCCTTGCTCAAAATTAGATGGTGATGTAGCAGAAATCAAGAACCATCATCTGACACTTACCTTTGATGCCAAACTTGGAATGTTGCATCAAATGCACAATAAGGATGGCTCAAAAACCGTGGTGGGAGAAGAAATAGGCATGTACACTAGCCCAGGAAGTGGTGCATACCTGTTCAAACCTAATGGTGAAGCTCAGCCAATTGTTGAAGCTGGTGGGCAGATGGTGATATCAGACGGACCTTTGATGCAGGAATTTTACTCCATCCCAAATACAACATGGGATGAATCCCCCATCTCCCATAGCACTAGAATCTATAATGGAGAGAGCACCATACAAGAGTTTCTTATAGAGAAGGAATATCATGTCGAACTTCTCGGTGACTACTTTAATGACAGGGAGTTGATAGTTAGATTCAAGACGGGAATTAACAACAAACGGATATTTTATTCTGATTTAAATGGTTTTCAGATGAGCCGAAGGGAGATGTATGATAAGATCCCTCTGCAGGGAAATTACTACCCGATGCCCTCCCTTGCGTTCATGCAGTGTCCAAAGGGTCAACGGTTCTCTGTCCATTCTCGTCAATCACTGGGTGTTGCAAGCCTTAAGAAGGGTTGGCTTGAGATTATGCTGGACCGCCGTCTGGTCAGAGATGATGGCCGTGGTCTTGGGCAAGGGGTCATGGATAACCGTCCTATGAACGTTTTGTTTCATATTCTGATGGAATCTAATATCTCTGCAACAGCAGATCCTTCTTCTTCAACTCTCCCCTTCAATCCGTCACTTCTGTCCCATCGTGTTGGATCCCACTTGAACTATCCAATGCATGTATTCACTGCTAAGAAAGCACAGGAACCATCTGTGCAGCTCCTACCTACGTCCTTCTCCCCTTTGTCAGCTTCATTGCCCCATGATTTTCATATTGTTAGTTTCAAGGTTCCGCAGCCTTCAAAGTATTCTCACCAGCTCAGTGGAGACTCTAGATTTGTTTTAATGGTACAGAGGCGACAATGGGACTCTGCATACTACTGTCAAAAGGGCAGGTCCAAGTGCTCAATTATGGCTGATTCCCCTGTTAATCTGTTTTACATGTTTAAAGATCTTGCAGTACTGAATGCAAAAGCAACTTCCTTAAATCTCTTGCATGATGATACGGAATTACTTGGGTATATTGAGCAGGTGGGAGACATGGCACAAGAGGGACATGTTACTATATCACCCATGGAAATACAGGCATACAAACTGGAATTGAGGTCCCAACAATGAGTTTTGAAGACTGATCTTTCTTCATTTATGTGGCTTTGTGTTGCATTTGAGCACCTGCCTGTTAGGTTCAGTTTTTTACTTGATCTTCCAATTGAGCTGATTCTTAGGCCGGTTAGAAGGGGTGAGTTATATCTTCATTTCGCCAACTCTAGATTGAATGGAAGATCAACATAAGCTAGCTGTCTGAGTTGCACATTGTCTTGGAATATCTTATCCAGTTGAAGCTGTAGTAGGCAAATAGTGGCAGTTGTGAGGCCATTTCAAGTTTGATAAGAGAGAGACACTTGATGAAGTATGGAAGGCTTGCTCAGTTCAGTCAGTCGGACAAGAATGTTTTCCTTTTTGCAAGTTCGCTACACCTTGAATCTTGTTTTGTCCGGGAGATTCTGCTTCATTGAACGAGCGCCATGTACCAGTAAAAATGATGTAAACAATTACAATCATTTTGATGCACTGTAAAATACGAGTTTTGTTACTTTTCGTTTCTTCGTCATCAGGTAAGATGTATGCAAGCTCTAGAGAAAGATGGTGCATGCATGCTTCAATGGTAGTTTTGTTTGGCTTCTTGGTTTAACCCTAATGTTTAGTTGGCTTTTTTGAGCCCCTTGAAATTCATGACTACAATCATTAAACATGATCTATTGATCTTCCTACGTAGTCAGTCATGGACAATCCAGTGGAGAAGCAAAATGTTGTTGTGGAGTTTGACTATTTTTGCTTATAATGGCTTTTAAATTTTACTAGGGTTTGAACATGAATTTTTCAGTGGTGATAAGTGGTAACAGCCATTACAATGTAGTAGGGATTCTCTCTCTGGCTTGGTGAAAATGTCTTGATGTCTTCTGGTGAGCATGTGCCACAAAGTTCAGGGAAGCAATAGCCAACTTTGTTACCTGAAAAAGGAGTACACAAGTGCAGTCAACCCTGGAGTTCCCAAAGAACTATTGTGTGTGCATGTTACGTTAAACTACCTAGATACCCTTAACATATATAGGGTAATCTTTTGAAAAGTTCAGAGATGATAGGGTTTATATGATCAGAAAACGAATAAAAATGAGAAGAAGAGAGAAAGAGCAAGTAATTTTCCAATTTTGAGAGATCAAGATTCAATTATCGGCGTTGCTGCAAGTGTGAGAGATCGAAGAAGGAAATGGAGATGGAAGGGAGAGGAAAGGAACGGAAATGGAGAGAGGAGGGGCAAAACGTGCTAACTAACCAGTCGAGTTTTTTGAGAATATATTGGAGATAACAGAGTTAATTGTTCTTGGATTGTGTTTCCAGATTAATTAGGGTTTCTCTCTTTTGAACTGAATTTTTCTTTTTCCTTTTCTGGCGCAGAATGGGGTTGGGATGTGGGGTTGTTGGGGATAGAATATCATGAGAATCAGGAAATGCTGAAGCTACAAAATATTTTGTTTTAAGATGTTACATGAACACAAGTGCATCACTTGACACCAAAGAGAGAAAACATTCACATATTTATTTTCAATTTCCAAATATCAATCTACAAATAAATAATAACATAACCATGACCCAATTGACAAGAGGGCCACAGACATCATATTCATCCCACATATTTAGAACTAAGATAGCATCAGCACTCGAACACTGATTTTTCCTTTTCTTATTTTTTTTTGGGTGGGGGGAGGAAAAGGGACTATTCTGCGCTAACAATTATACTGTGCAAAGCTTTCTTCCTTATTAAAGGATGATCTCCTCCTGCACACTAACATTGAGTGTCTTGTTTGGCAGAACAATGCTCTTGATCACTACAACTTCATCTTCAACAGTCACAGCTTCACCTGGATTAAGATAATAGAGTTGTTCATAAATTATTGGCCTTTTGATTAGACAAATGGACAATAAAATAAAGAAGTCAGAAGGGGGTAGTACCTAGGATGGTGATTCCAAGTTTAGCATTATAGTCCCCTTCAGCCTGAAAAAGTAAATAGAAACTAGATCAATTACAATTGGTTGGTAATCAGTAATCTGAGGTTAAAAGGAGAAACTGTTTGTCAACTCCAAAGATATCCACCACACTAATCTAGCAATTAGGTCAGCTGAATTACCTGCTAATCACCTAAAAGTGTTGCACTCAAACATATGGATGGTTGCAACACATATATATGCCATTTGATTCAGAAATGGTTGATACACATTTCAACAAATAAGATTTTGAAATTTTACATTTTAATTGTAGCCTATGAGACCAATACATCCACAGTGGCATTCTGAGTTCTTAATTGGGAAGGAGGGACAACTAGCCACCGGTTATTTGCCAAAAGTTTCTGATACAACTTGGCATTATTCAAATATGTTGACAATATGGTCATTTGCAGCCCTTACTGCGGGAGGAGGAAAAAACCAACTCCAATTATTTTGCCAACTTTTTCCTGGTATAACTTGGCAGTACTCAAATACATGATTATGGAAGGAGTTCAGCGAGCACTGAAAAGCTCAGGAAGAAAGCTTGGACTTCAAACTTTGCATTTGGGGGTCAGTTCAAAAGCTTCTAGGAAGAGAACATTGACTTAGGACCATATAGTTACAGGATGATTTTCTTTTTCATGGGCAAAGTGGGGGTGTGGCAGAGGGGTAAAATTATTTTTGAATGTAACCATCTTCCAGTTTTCAATATTATTGTGTGTGTGTGTGAGAGAGAGAGAGAGACCTGCACACGGGACCATTTGCCAATAGATGATTTCCACCCGACTATTGAATGTATGACAACTGCATTCTCCTGTCAGAATATCATAAAAAGAATATGAAAAAAAAATAAAAAAATAATGCACGGATATTAATGTTCAACAATCTCATATATTAAGTAAGTCCCCATACCTTTATTTCGACGTCGTCAAGAATGATGCAACTGATGAGCCTCGCCCCAGCTCCAATCCGAGCATTTGCTGAAATTGACACATTTGGACCAATCTGTTCAAAGAGAAAATACTCAAATCAGTTTATAGATGTCCCCCAAAAAGAACCAACATATAAAATGGGATTTCAGCAAGTGCGGTACATAGAGAAGCAACCAAAAATGAGGAACCACAAGTTCTCCTGGATGATTAATAATGCTAAGCAATAGGTTGTGGAGGGATACGTTTAAATCACCTTTGCAGTTGGATGTACTTTTGCTGATGGGTGAACATAAACATCACCGATGATGGTAGCACTCTTGGTGCCATTCCCAGTTGCTAGAAAATGGGGAGAGGTGACTCGAAATTGGGCAAGATATAAAGAAGAACATTTCAAGGACATTCTGCAAGGTAAAATGCAAACTTAGATGTTGTCCAAAACTCAAGGGAAGGAGAAAATGGAATATAAATTAGAATGAAGAACTACTCTACCCTGGAGTCTTGATCTGTTCCCAAAAATCCAGGGTCTCATATGTATATAGCTGCTTCTTTCCAGCAAGAGGGGACAGGATATCCTGATCCAATCTCACAAAATCAGTTGAAGGGGTCCTGTTCAGAGATTATATTAGTGGAAGAATTCAGAAGAAAAGTACTAGCAAATTGAGCAAATTATTTAAAGAAATAAAAGTGAAACACATAATGTCAGTAAAAGACCTCAAAGGTGAGGATGAATGCTTTCTGACAACATATAAAATATACATATCTGATAACTTTCTGCCAGAAATATATGGATCTTCCCCCAACCAAAAAGAGAGAAAAAAAAAAAAACTCCTGGAAGAAAAAACATTAGAAATATTGGCCGCTTGTAGGATTTGTGGTCAGATTTAGGACAGTTCTATATTGCTGCAATCAAGTCATACTTTCCCAGTCTGAGTTGAAAACCAAGCGTTAGCCCACAGGACAATATTCACTTTAGCTGCGACTGCAACAAATCTCACTGGCTTAGCATGATTGTTGAAAGCTATTCCATTCCTTTCCAAGCCACACCCATCAACAAATAGGATGAGGCATGACAGAATTTCATCCCCCTTTGAGACAGCGTGTTAGGAATAAATCCCACATAGGCCAACTCTGAGACCTCGGATACCAGTTGGGCCTCTCCATCAAATGGCTTCAGCTTTTGGGTTGGACACTGCAACAAGCACCATAACAGCCCGGAGAAAGCACTGGTGAAATCTGAGTCACTCCCTCAATTTCAAACAGAGTACCAAGACTGCAAAAGCTAGGGACAATATTGAGAGAGGTTGGTGCAACTTACTAGTGGACTGACTAATCAGTTCATGTTTGGAACCTAACTGGGGGGGGGGGGGATAATAAGTCTAGATCACTTCCCCGTCAGGTGAGCATTAAGCCACCACACATATTGTGTGGGCCCATCCCCCCAATATTAAAAGAAAAAAAATTTAAGATAAAGATGACGGGTATAAATGTCATTCTTAATCATCATCCAACAGTTACCATTAAACCCCGATTCTATCAATAAATTTCTCCCTATTTATTCTCTCATATTTCTATTCTTAGGGAAAACTAGCAGACATTGGAGTTTTCATAAATCATCTTCACAATTATCAAGTATTCACTCTCTTTCTCAATTCTTTTTTCTTCTCTCTCTCTCTCTATTTATTTTTTGTTATTCTTTTTAGAAAAAGACCTAATTGAATTTTTTTTATTTAGTTGCTAAACTAATTGAATTAATTGTTTTTTCTAACATTGTATATTTGTATGGTTGTATTGAACTAATTATTGAAGTAATTGTTCTATAAATTTTTTTTATTGAAGTAATTGAACTAAAATATGATAAATAATCTAGCAGTGGGTCTCATATGAGCAAGGATGGAGCCAAATTAAACATTGGGGGGGGGCGAATAGTAAGTCCGGACCTCCCCGTTAGGTGAGCATTAAGCCACTACACATAGTGTCAGATTATTTTATCATATTTTAGTTCAATTACTTCAATAATTCTTTTTTTAATAGATTACTTCAATAATTAGTTAAATACAACCATACAAATATAAAATGTTAGAAAAAATAATTAATTCAATTAGTTTAATAATTAAATAAAAAAATCAATTAGGTCGTTGTTTTTTTTAAAAAGAATAAAAAAAAATAGAGAGAGAGAGAAATATAAATTGAGAAAGAAAGAGAGAATATCTATTACTTAAATAATTACTTCAACATAATTGTTGGAAAAAATAATTAGTTCAATAATTAAAATGAAAAAAAAAATCAATTGGCTCGTGCCTTTGTGGCTTTCTAAGGTTTTTTTAAAAGGATACTACAAAAATAGAGAGAGCGAGAGAGAGAGAGAGAGAGAGAGACTTGAGAAAGAGAAAGTGAATACCTGGAAAACTTCAAAATGTGTGCTAGCTTTTCTAAATTTTACCTAACTATCTAAGCCGTTTGTGAGAGGTGTGAAGAAATAAGAGAGAAAAAACAAAGGAATAAAAAAGGAGATTCAGAAGAGAATAAATAAGAAAAGAAATATGAGATAATAAATAAGGAAAAATTTATGGATAGTGAGTTAGTTTCTAATTAAGATTTAACTTTTTGTTCCTTAAAATAGGGGTTTAATGGTAACATCATGACATCTATACCCGTCATCTTTATTTAAAAATTTTATTTTTAATATTGGGGGGAGGGGGGCAAATAGTGGTATTTCAAATGTGAAGTGAAAAAAATAAGGGAAAAAAAAGAAAGTAACCAAATTTTTTTAAAAGGGGGGGGGGGGGGCTGGCCCCTATGTGGCTCTGCCACTGATCATGCTTATGTTGGCCAATGCATCAGCGGATGTGTTAGATAATGCAGGTTCATAGGGATGACCATGCATGAGGAGTATAGGCCACAGTATATGATTTATGCAATATTTACTGTATGCAGTCATCATGGTTTCCTTCTTCTTCTTTTCTTTGCTCTGTTTGTTGTTTTGTTTGGGGGCCAGGGGTTTAATTTATCATCTAATTGCGGGCATCATTCATCAAGAGAAGTAACACTTCTTCAAGCCAGCATAGACGTTAGCTTCCACAAATATAATCAGAAGGAATATTCCAAAAATTGCTAATCAAATTGGAATTTGTAACTTTGTGCTGACCAAGCATTCGATCAAAGAAGACATACTTTGTTGCTGACTGGAGAGCTTCAAAGCTGGATAAGCGTCTTATGTTGGCTGCAAATGACAAAGTACAGATCAGATATCTTACTGCAGGAGATGGGTACACCCATTGTTGCTAGGATCTTATATATTAGTCCTCCTCTAACAAGAAAGAAAGAAAGAAACTCAATATTATAAGGTCATGCAACTTATTTTTATGCAAGAAATATATTATATGTCAGTTCAGGGAAGGGAAACAAAATCAAAAGATGCTGTTCTTCAATCTCAAAGGTTCTTCACCAGAACACACACACTAAAAAATTATGCATATAATAAAACCCACCAATCTTAACCAACCTAAATGGAGAAGGACAAAAATATATGCATATATTGACACATAAAACTCATTAGCCAGGAATATAAGGCCTACATTATACTGTTTAAAGAAAACCTAAACACCAACCTATGTCTTTTTGTTGTGTGGAAACATTCTGAATGGCAGTGAAAATATCTGGTGTAAATATATACACACCACAGTTTATTAGATCACTCACCTGCAAAACATGGGTTAAAAAAATGTAAGACAAAATTTGTAACCAGTCCAAACTAGGGACTAAGTAGACAAATAGACACAAGGGGATGCTACAAATGCTAGTTGATTTTACAGTGTCCAACATACAAAAGTCTCAGGTTTCTCTGTGTAATGCAACAGTTCATGGGTGACTGGATCTGCAACCAGTGCGCCAAACTGGTTCGCTGATTCAGCAGAAACCTGCACAAAGAAGGGAGAAACCTGACTATGGTGAAGAATAATTCAATTATACATATAGACTCGTATTCTAGCATCATGAAATTTTGTCCCACCTTGATTACTAAGATTGTCCCCATTCCACCATATCTTCTATGAGCCTCTTCGCATTTGAAGGCAAACAGTCAGAATATAGAAAACCAATCTTAAACCAGAGAAGAATATGGTAACACCACATGCGATTAGGAAATGGAAAGCAATGAGAACAGATGAGATAAAAGGAAAGATGAACAGATCGTAGAAGAAGTAAAAGTCACTCAGACGATAAGAGGCTTACCAAGCATCTCTGGTAGAGGAAAACTGCAGCAAACATCACAATTTAACAAAAATATATGCGACTGCCAATAAGGGGTCAAAAAGATAAAGTCAGATTCAGTTGAGATGAAATGTGATCAGCTAGTCAAATCCTTCATATAAAACTTTCATGAGAAATAACAGAGGTTATAACGTTTCCAAGATCTGGAACTCATGAGATGAAAATGAATTATTACATTTTTCTATAAAAAAACAAGTACAGAAGAAAGAGAATAAAGGACTTCAGATCCAAACCGGGTTGTCTTCCATGATCAGATCTCTGAAGTTGTAGAGACCCCCAGCTGAACCATGTGGTTTATCTTCTTTCAAGTACCTAAAGGCAGGCATAAATAATGTCCAGAACATAAAAATGTAATTTTTTTTTGGTTGAAATTAGAAAGAGAAGCATACAGTAACTAGCAGATACATATACAACAAATGACATTACCTGACTGGAACTTTGAGCTCATTAGAGATTGAGGAGACATACAAAGCAAATTCACGCTCCTCGTAAAAGCCAATGAGATATACTTGAACCAAGTTCGGGATCTACAAGGATCCAAAATTCTCAATTCTCATCTGAGAGAAGGAACAAGTAGAAGCATTTGATCTCCTAAATCATATAAATTGCAGTAACACAGAAGACAGAACCTACCCTTTTGCAGGCGGAAATCGGGTGGTGTACCATAGGCTGTCCTGCCAAAGGAAAGAGAGGCTTGGGAATGTTTAAGGAGAGGGGCCTAAACCGAGTACCTACACGACATTCAGACAAAGCCAAATCTCAAAAATTGCAAAACTGAAAGCCTTCAATCCAGAGGATCAGAATTTTCCCACCAAAACCCAGAGAAAAATAGTAAGAAAACAAGCGAAATTCGATACCTTTAGTCGGCCCGCCTACCATGATCACAGCTACCACCTTCTCCTCTGAACTTCCCATATCTAGCAAAACCAAACTAGAGTCTCTGAAACCTCAAACCCTTATTCAGCACCCAAGAACCTAAGATTGAGGACGGAAATCGAAGTTCTCAATTCAAAGTTTACTTTCTTAAGTCAGAAGACTCAGAATCTCCATGCCCCGATGCAAATAAGATGAAATACTCATACCCATGAAGAAGAAGAAGAAGAACATCAATTATAGTCTACAATAAAAGGACCCTCATTGGTTCTTGTATCGTTTTCCGTAACACTTACTGCACAGAGAGAGAAACCACGAACTAATCAGTACGGATTAGTTTCGGTATTGTATTTATTGTTGACAGAAGGATCTCAACATTTTAACAGAATGCCAACTATGATTACATGATGAAAAGATCACATCATCACAGAAATCCTGAGTTGTAAACAGATGAGATTACCATTATGAGAATTATTGAGGGCAAGATGAAATAGTTCAGATGGGAAGATTCCTCTTCTCAAATCTCAAGAACAGAAGAAGTTGGCAGTGTGCGTTCTATGCCCAACACGGAGAGCGAAATGACTTCCCAACCCATGACTCCATGAGCGGCGGTTAAAGAAGTGTGTACTTCCTAAGACCCACATGCACAAGCAACGCTACGCATTGCCTACGCTACCCCAAGGAGCCTCTTGCCCAATGCCCATAGGGAATATACAAATGGATAGATGAATTTACTATTATAGACAAACCATAGAAGAACAATGACATACAAATCCTATGTGGCTGGTGAATCACAGTTGTAACAGTTTATCTCATGGTCTTCTAATTTTGCTTCAAGTTTAGGCTTTTGATTTCATGTTTTTCCTTCCAATTAAAGGATTGAAAGGTAATGTGTAAGGATTCCAGAAGATACTCAGTCATGTGAGTTGGGACTTTGTGCATTTTCAACCAGTCAATCTCTTTAACCACAAGCCACTCAGGTTCTTTTCTTCTATTTTTTTTTTTCTTTTCCTGATACACTGCATGTACAAGCTGTAAAGAAACTTCTTACCTTCCCACCTGAAATCCACTCCACTTGTGACCCTAAATAGTGATTAAAACAATGCAGTTTCTCATTGAAGCTATACATGGACCACTCTTAATGCATTTCCCTGGATTGTCAGTTTAGTGGTTTTAGTAACAACAACTGGGAAGGAAAGATGCTGTAGATAACTCAAATTCAAGCAAGGAAACAAAGACATTTACTACATGAATGACTAAATGAGAAGATTCTTTGGTCTATCACATCCCTTATGTCCACATAGTAGAACTGGAATATTCTCAAGCATCTTCCCTGATGAGTTGATGACAAAAGTTTATTATTTATTATATAACTCACACAAACTCTCCAGGCAGAAATAGAGTGGCCTACTGGCCCGTTTAATATTCCACAAGATGCTCCTTACAGTGCAAATTGCAGTAAAGAAACAAAGCCTATGGTAATTAATGGGTTAACAGGAGTAGTGACAAATCTTTAACCTACAATGACAAACTCATTGATGTTCATTCCTGTGTTACTCAATCTAAGGTAACAAGTAGTAGATCATTCATTTTCTGTACCAACTGTTGAGTTTCTAACCTTGCTTAGCTGAACTGCAACTGCCTCTGGCTATGGTAGACACTTACTGTTAACTTAGGTCATTCATATACTCTCTCTCCATGTAGTCAATCTCTTCTTTTCAACACCAAATCACACCTCATGGGTTAGAATTGCAAAATTGAAATATTAATCAAATATTGTAAATTTTAGTTAGGAGTGACAAATGAAAGTAACCCAACAAGACAACCTCTATTCAGGTTGGGTACTATTGGATCAACCGATCATCTTAGTCTGAAGTGTTGCCAGTTTTCTTTTAAGATGCCACAAGCCCATCTGGCTTTTTGAACAGTAAAACTTGGGGAAAGTCAATTTGAACACAATTTTCAATGGTGAATTGATGCAAGTCTTATATGAAATGAGACACAGGAAAAAAGAAAGAAAAGCTTGGAATGATAACTGGGTTAGAGTTGAAGTAAGAACCACATTTTACAGAACTAGCTTCCCCTTTAACTAAATGAACACTCATGCACCATATTTAGAAGTAAAATCTGTTATGAAATCAAATAGAAAAGGACTCAACCATAACATTCCCAAGGGAATTGTTTGATCAGTCTGGATTTAAAAAAAATTTATAATGGATAACTGAGCAAAAAATGGCTATTGGATAAGTCCCCAAATACTAGCATCCAGATGAGGAAAAATAAACCAAATCAATTGAGAAGGGATGCATTAAGTAAAATAACAATTTATCTGTTCACATTTGTCACAGGTCTATGGTGTCTCCTTTAATCCTTTGTGTAATACTAGGGACCCTCTCTTAAGCCACTAAGTTAAACACCATACCTACTACACCAGCCAGCATTGCAAATGACTCTCTCGTATATGCCAACACCACAAGTAATATTACAATGCTCTGATCGTGTAACCAATTAAAGGACAGAAGCTTCCATTTCTTACAAATTTGTAGGGAATTATAGGATGCGAAGAGGAAAGTAGCAGTGGCTCTGCCTCAACTCTGGAAGAAAATGGTATAGCACTCAATGAATTAGACACTGAAAAACTAAAGAAACCAGACCCAACTTTCCACAAAATGCCTTACACGGTTGTTAATGCTTCCTAAACCCTCTTAACAATTTATATAATTAATTGAGTCTAAGAATTAAGATGGGAATCAAACAGCTTTATCTTAAAAATCAGATAGTAGCATTCTTTTTAACGAAACAGAGAGGTTACAGCTTTACAATACTGAATTCAGGTCACCAGTTTGGATTGCAGAAGCTCAAATTTGATCAAGAGCCTCTGTACATAATTAACAAATCCTAGAACCTATAATGAATATCAATAGTAGGAATTCTCAGAGTTCCAATAAGAGCAACAACCAAGCACAAACAAAAACCAAGGAGCAGGAAAAAAAATAGAACTCCCTCCAGAAATTCCAATGGCTGAAGTACAATAATAGAAAGGAAGCGGCTTGTTTCAGTAGCTAAGAAGGGAACCTGAAAGCAATATTGATGGGGGAAGAACACCAAAACCCAACAACAGATAGCAGGAAAACCCCCATGAAAATCATGAAAATCATGAAAATAATCAAACAGACGCCCCCAGAAAAGAAATTACCTAGTCAAAACATGAGAAGCGACTCAAAAACCGACTTTGTAAGCTACCCAGATGAGATTTTTGCTTCAAACCTCAAACCCAAAAGCGACAAGGACTAGACAATCGAAGCACAGTGATAAAGAGTCAGATCCCAGCAAGGACAGTGAGGAGAATGGTGAGAAATAAAAGCGATTGATTTGGTAACCAGAACGAAGAAGAAGACCGGCAATTTAGGAGAAGAGACTGCCTGGAACGACCAGGAATTTCTGTAAATACTTGAGTTAAACCTTAAATGATCAACTTCTTTGTTTTTCCATGTATATAGCGGGAAAATTTGTCACCTTTAGCCGTTTTTCCACTTCTTCCATTCCCAAACAGTTTTTCTGTTTCTTCCAACAAATTTTTTTATTTTATTTAAGAAAAAAAATATTCATTCCGAAGGATGGGAAGAGAGTCCTAGGGATTATAAGTACATAGCTTAGTTAATACATTTTAGGCTGCATTTCGCATGCCTGCTCAGATAATCAGATGAGATGAGATGAAGTGAAAAATTTAGCCATATTAGAATGCATACCAAATCCAGTCTTTCATAGTATTGGATAAATTTCTAATATAATATATGGAGGGAGAGTAATACATTTTTCCCCGTTCAAAAGAATTCAGTAAGATGTGCACCCATGGGATGTTAATCCATACACCAGCACTCGGCTAGAAACAGTTTAGTTATAAGTTATAACCCAGTACATCATTACGATCTAAAGTGTCCCGTGATTCAGATGCATCAAATACACTTCAACTTTATAATCCTTCACAGATGCCTGAAGATCTAACCTTTTCTCTATAAGATCTTTTCTATTTCTGGAGTTCATCGAAGTCCTGTGCCATTCTCACAGCTTTGAGTTTGGAGATGGGTACCACCCCCATGGCTCATTTGAGATATACTGAGTAACCTGCTTCACACTCAAGTAGTTTTCAAGTCCCCTATAGAGAACAAACAGTCATAAAAGCATGAGTATTGTGAACCAATTTCTGATACTTCAGTATAGCCAGATGCATTAGACTCTTACCATTCACCAAGTTCCCGCCCAAAACCACTTCGTTTGATGCCTCCCCATGGAGCTTGACAGAAGCAGGGCTGTGAGCAATTCACCCACACCATCCCTGACCGAATAGCCTGCAGAGCAGCAATACATATTGCATGATAAATTTTAATGATCAAAACAAGAAGAAAAAAAAATTCCCTCAAGAAAAGAAAAGAAAGCTCTCTCTTAGAAGAGGCAGGACTCTTCCAGCAGCATCCTACTGCCCAACAATCCACCAGCCAGATCTTGGGAGAACAAACAAACTTGATCAATAAACAACAATACAAAAAGCCATCACTCTGACGTGACCAACCTTTGGAAATAGTGGAACCTCTAGTGTGCCAGTGTGAGCATTTGCAACTTTGAACCTCAAACACCTACCTGCTCAATGCGCATTTTAATGCTTTTTCAACAGTATGGATATCCACATCCAATGATATTTGGACAGAACAGACACGCCAGATCTCATGGTCCATTTACCAGTAATGGTTGTGGTGCACAAGATTGTGTATGGACAGGATCAAAATGGCCAAACTTTGCAGATGGTTTGGATGTTAACCGCAAAAAGATCCAACCAGTCATAATTGGTATACGATAAATAAAAAGAGAGCAGTAACCATCTATACCCGCCAATAATATGGATTGGATCTGGGACTTACTTCAGAGATGATTATCTGCCAGTAACTTCAACAGTGAATCTAATTATATAAGTTGGTCCAGATAATTGTCAACCACTAACAAATATAACCGCAAAGGAGACCCCAAACAAGGGACAGGGAAAAAAAGAGAAGAGAACACACACCCGGGCGAAGAGGACAAAGCAAAGGAGGGACACGGAACACGGAAACAAAACGCCAGCAGGCGCAGAAAGACAGGCCACGGGAGAGGGAGGAAGGCAGAAGAGAAGAAAGGGAGAAGGAGAGGGGGACAGAAGGAAGGGCGGACAGCGGGCGGGGGGAAGCCCCGGAGGAGCGGGGGAACGGTCGGAGCACTTATTACAAAAGAGAAGGGAATCAACGATCAGAGCAATCAGACAAAGGCGCTACGCCGGTGTCAGAATGCGTCGTATCTGATGCCGGCAGGAGTGCCTTCGTAATGGTAGGTTTGGTTTCACCGAGGCCTTCACAAAGCTAATCATACCTTGCTCACACGCTCACACCTCTCCAGATCATTGGAAATTACAGCTGCACCCAAACCATATCTGCAAGAGAATTAGCAAACCATCTCAACCAAAATTTCCAGGTCAAACTGTTTGGTAAACTTCAGAAAAGGCTTCAGATGATGCCTGCCAAGAAATAGTGTACTCACTCCGTATCATTTGCTAACTCAATCGCTTCATCTTCATTACTAAATGTTTTTACACATAAAACAGGTCCAAAGACCTCCTCCCTCCAAATTTGCATGGATGTATTTACATCTGTTATGATGGTTGGCTGAATAAAGTAACCTTTCTTCAAATGCTGCCATAATTTGTTCATTAGTCAGTGAACTCTTGTGTCAATAGTGCTACATGGCAGTGCAGAATAAGATCCACATGGATTTTACCTGAGGTCGGCCACCACCACACAAAACAGTGGCTCCTTGACTTTTCGCAGTTTGAATAAACTGCATTATCTTCTCATACTGAAGAAACAGATAATATATCAGTTGGCTCCATTTAACACCAACAGGGAAGAAATAACATGGCATTTTTACATTCATTGATGGTTTACTGAACATCTAAAGAGGTCGAAACCACTACACTTTAATAGAAAGACTAACAATCACCATCTGTTATGAAGAAATTAAATACTGGACAAATGTGGAGTTCGGTTGAAGTAAGAAAAACTCCACAGTAGGATCGATCATAGGTTGCAGCATAAAACCAAACACCAATTATATTGGAAACTAAAAGAACATAATAGGTAGAAGGAAGGAAGGACAGGGATAGAAATTAATAGGTAGAAGGAAGGAAGGAAGGACAGGGATAGAAAGGGTTGACTATCTCAGCTTTGGGCCTCTCTCCTATAGCTGACTCAGCTGCCATTGAAACAATGATATTGGCTATCTTTGCTTGGGCATATCACCTTTCTCAGCATCTCTTAAGACAAGAAATTGCAAAACAGCAAGATAACTTCATTCACTAGATCAAGTGGAGGTCTCTAAGGGTATCCTGTTTGGGAATTCAGGGTTGAGCACAAAATTGAAATAATAAGAATAGCAAGTATCTAGAAGAGTTGAGACCTAGATTTACAAGGAAAATACAAATTGAAAACTGCACATAAACAAATTTCAACCTCATTTGATGAACGAGACCCCCATTCCATGTAAACAGAAGAGGAAAGACTTGCCAATTGGTTATGAAGCTCCTTACCTGCCCCTGGCTAACGACAGGTCCAAGCCTGCAACCTTCTTCTAAGGGATCTGAAATCTTGATGTTTCTGGCCCAGTTAACAAGTTTCTCCAGAAATTTTGCCGCAATCCTTTCCTGCAACATTTGTATGTATATATGGTTAAACTGAGACCATTTCACAGCAAAAACCTGGAATAGAAAGCCCCTCCTCCGAAAAAAAAAAAAAAAAAAGAAGAAGAAGAAGAAGAAGAAGACAGAGAATAGAGAAATCCATCAACGGGATTGCAGAGATCTCTTAATTAACTTATTGGAAATGCAATGTATGTGAAGCATAGATCTCTTAATTAACTTACTGGAAATGCAATGTGAGGTAAAGGTTCATGTCTGAAGGTCTTGAGGAACATTATCAAAAGAATAGTTCGGATTACCAAATGACTAATTCCACCGTTAAATTATTGGGCTACTGACATTGGCATGCGATATGAATGAACAAATACCCTAGCTCCATCCCAGCAAAATTTAATTAAAAAAAAAAATGCATTCCCATGTCATCCTGAAAAGTGAATTAGTTATGAGTTCTTGAAAATAACAAGTGGCCATGAGCACATCAACACCTAGGGAAGTGCTCTTATATACTCAACACCCTTGGAAATGTACTCATTAAATCTATGGGCAAGAAACATGGTTTTGTTTGTTCCTAATTTTATCCTTTCTGCTTTTTCAATTCATCCTTCTAGACATCCCTATTATAGCTAATAACTTGTTTGTTTGCGTGGTATTTCTTCACTGGCAAACATTCAGCTCAAAATCATTGCTGGTCAGGTAGCTATCCTATGAACTGTTCCTTTGGTTTTGAAGGAATAAGTTGATCAAACAACATTCTGCAACCCTCCACTCCATCCACTATATTCTAATTATTACACAACATCATACTCTATAGTATATTCTCCTTTAGTTCTGATTGAACCTTAGTGCCTAAAACTGTCACTTTGGGATATCTTCCCATCATCAATTTTTACCATGCCCTTTCAGTTTTATTACTGGAGCTACTCATCATGTACCCTGTTTTTTTTCTACTTAGCTTAAACCTTTTGATTCTCAGGTTCATTTATCTCTACTTTCGTTTTATCAACCAAAAAGATATCATCAACAACAAGCATGCACTGATAATCTGGTCCTGAGTGTCTCTACTCAGCTTATCTATGATCAACATAAACCAATACAAGCTTACACTTGACCTTGATGTAATCCAATTGTAAGTACTTGTGAGGCATCAAAGAGTTTAATATAATTCTTAAAGAAGATATGTGGTCATTATCACATCACATTAGAGGATAAATGTTCTTCTGAGATGTCAAACAGTGTCAGAAGCACAGTCCATCAAAGTAAATACTGGGTGCTGTGTAAGCAATCCTGACCTCAAACTAATCTAAAAGGAATGAGATGAGGGTGGCATAATCATTAAAAAGGACAAAGCATAAGTGTCAAGGAATGAATATGTCCAACAAATTTATGATTACAAATTTCTCTCCAGCCACCAACACATCCATACCCACATACTCTAATTCAAGGCAATTTGGAGAGAAAAGAAACTTGACCAGTGGATATCAGAAGGTTATCAACTCTGCCAGATCATAAATTATAAATTCTTACATGTACTATGAGTCGTGAAGTTGCACTGCAGATCTGCCCATTTGTCCAAAAGCAACCAAAAAGAGTCCACTCAGCAGCTGTATTGAACAACAAGGAAAAATGTATTCATGTAGATTAATTTGATTCAGTTTCTACATTGTTAAGTGTAAACAGATCTAGTGCAATTTGCATTTGGCAAGAGAAGTTAAAAGAACCCATTCTGGGAAGAAAGATACATGTGACTCAGAGGGCACTGACCTTTGTCAAGGTCTACATCCTCAAACACAACAATCGGACTCTTGCCACCAAGCTCCATTGAAACAGGCTGGCATACAATTGCAGACTTGTAGTATCAGATAAAATACATGAGATTAATGTAGCCGGCATAAATGCAGATCCAAAGAAGATGACATACCTTGACCATTTGAGCTGCAGAAGCCATGATCCTACTTCCTGTTAAATTACTTCCAGTAAATGCAACCTGATGATGAACAATATATCAAATTACTCCTAGCCAGACACTCATCTATAACATACCCAATACACCAGATGAATAAAGCCCCTAGACTTTAGGAAATTCAAATGCAAAAGATGATCGAAAAGACAACTGAACCTTGTCAACATGAGGATGAGATGCTAAAGGAGCACCAGATTCTACACCTAATCCAGTTAGAATATTTAGAACACCAGCAGGTAGAGCTATTTCTTTACATATGTCAGCTAACTCCAAACAAGTCCTGAAAAAGCACACAAGATGAGATGTGATAAATAAAATAGCTAACAGCTTACCAGCAGAAATATGAGAGCGAAAAGTGCATATGGAGCTGCCCACATAAGCGAGCAAGTGAGAGAGAGACTCACACAGATGACAACTCAGATGGCTTCAGTATAGCCGTACACCCAGCAGCCAAGGCTGGAGCAACTTTCCACGTAGCCATCAGAAAAGGGTAGTTCCTTCAAGCCAAATAAAATCATCAAACATTCAGATCATGATAATGGGAATACAAGTACCCCACACAATAAAACATGGAAACTATAAACAGCCATTTGTTAACAATGGATATCCATCTCTTCAAGGGGCATGAGGTAATGACAAAATAGATAAATAGCCATTCAGAGACAACATATATAGAGAAAAACAGATGAAAACCAAACATATTGATCCAGCACTTTTTCCTCCTCACTCACCTTTCAACATCTACCTTCATAATTTGATCATACAACACATATGCTCATGAAAAAGCACTTTCAAGAAGGTGGACTTCACACAACTGTAAGGTTGATCCATTGCAAGCTGGCAGTCATGGTTGACATGGCAAAGCATGGGTAAGGCTGCAAATATTATGATCTTTACAAGTCCCCACAATGTCAGGAGCTTCATGCATAGGCATGTGCACTGTTTATGCTCATGCAAGCATTCAACCACAAGTTCGCACTTGCCAGACAATTCGGTCACCTTTTTGGACTGACTTGGATAACTAAAAATTCTTCCAGATCTTATTTATTAGTTGTCTAACTGTAGCTCTAAGCATATATATGGACATCATTATGTTTTTACTAGATGCTTCTAAAGGAATCAGTTCAAACTATAGATTGCTACATAAAGGCAACAACCATAAAATAATAGAATTGAGGAAACATTCCAAATCTCCAACACCAAAATGGTGGACAATCATGCATCACAGGACTTCTTTAACATGATGCCCAGCAACACTCTCAAACAAGTAGCAATCAACACTCTTCTAAATATTAGACAATTACTTAAGACCAATATCTGAGGAGGGAGAAACTGGAAGGGGACATCAGTTAGTGGCTCCAATAGGAATTTGATCATACAACTAATTGAGAACAAGAGAGTAAATAATGAACAAGCACACCCAAAAAATAAAGGGGAAAAAAAAAAACTGTCAACAACCTAGAATTACAATTAAACTCATGAAAAGGTATTGTAGCAAACACCCAAAAATGAACTTGGAGAGGAATACATCTTAATTATTCAACTCAATTAATTTTCTGAAATCGGAAAATAGAAAAGAAAAGTACAAACATAGGACAAGAACAACATGAATGAAACAGAACTCTCATATACCAAGGGGTAATCAGTGCAATAACACCAAGGGGTTCCTTGAGAATGTGGCACTTAAATGTATCCATAGGAAGAGAGATCGGAGCTTTTTGTTTTGCATCCAACTCTTCAGCAAGTCCCGCATAATACTCAAAACATGCCGCAACATCATCCTGGATCACATGAATAGATAAAATAAGAATGACATGCTAGATTGCTAAACAAGATAAATAAACA
The DNA here is from genome assembly GCF_041222555.1 of Hakea prostrata. Lineage (NCBI taxonomy): Eukaryota > Viridiplantae > Streptophyta > Magnoliopsida > Proteales > Proteaceae > Hakea > Hakea prostrata. Next base: position 11,534,455 of record NC_142607.1, read on the forward strand.
CAAAAGGCAAAGTTGTCATAAGCTTTTCCTTTTTGGTAAGAGTTGTCAAAAGCATACCATGTCCCATGCCGCTTCGTCAAGTGGTTTCCCACAATCAAGAGACTCAAGCTTAGCCAATTGAGACTTTCTCTCTATTATCTGTATGCATTTAGAGAAATGGAAATCCTCATGACACATAAGAAAGGGCAAAAATAATGTACCAACAACCCAACTCAGACATAGAATTCGCGTCTTCTACCAATAAAGAATAATATAACATATATGATGCAATATTGCAATCAGAATTGAACATCAAAACCAGGGTTTTATAAAGAAAACGAATCCCAGTATCTTGGATAACAAATCTTCAAACATCAAAAAATGTTTGGTAAGACGATGGTATTGAAGTTAAATACACAAGGACATAAGTATAAACTAAAGAAAAGAGGTACTTTCTCCTAGATAACCGCATGGAATAGTAATACCTTAGCAGCAATGGCACGTAAGTACTTGGCACGGTAAGCTCCCGAAGCAGAAGCCCAATCTCTGCCCTTATTCCTGTAAAAGGCCCTGCGAGCAGCATCAACTGCAAGTTCCACATCTTCTGCCGTGGCTGCAGGAATATCACCTGAAAGAGTTCCCAAATTGCACAAAATTACATCTCAGGAGAGTAACCAAAGTGCAAAAAGATGATGAAACAGGAGATCCGGCGGAACAGTCAAAAAGCAGAGACAAAGGACGTAAGAAATTGCAGAAAGGGAAGTAGAACCTATGATCTCTTCAGTAGCAGGATTGATGATCGGAATCCGCTTCCGTCTGTAGGGTTCTCTCCATTGTCCATCTATGAATAGCTGACGAGATGGAACTACGATCGCCATGGAGTGAACAGAGGAGAATGTGATCAAGTGGTTTGGCTTCTTATGAGAATTATTATTGCGAAAAGGTTCGAATCATTTATTGTCTATGATATAGATGAGAATTGAGATGACGATGGAGACTGGAAATAAAATCTTCTGGGATTTACAGTTTCACTGGACTAATTAAGCTCTGCTACTTTCTACCGCAATATATGCGTATAAATGTACAGAATATATGCTCATGATATAAATTTTATTCTTGAGGAATATATGCATGTTTTTGGACAACAGGTTAGATTTAGCTAAAATCATCTATGGTGTTTAGTAAAGGTACACTTTCGACGGTTTCGGAGAGCTATCATTTCTATTCTTTAGATTGATGAAATGAGTTCTCATGGTACATATCTGGGTTTACCGTCTACTTTTGGTAAACATAAAAGTCGACAAATGTTTGGCTTGTTGGAAGGGTAAGCTATTATTAAGTGTTGGCAAGGAAATACTAATTAAAGCACTTGATTAAGCTCTCTGACCTATGCAATGTCTAACTTTTTATTACCAAAGCAGGTAACAAATGGGTTATCCCAACAAATTAGGCTTTTTTGGTAGGAGAGGGGATCTCAGATTCTTGGGTATTATGGGATAAGTTGTGTAAATCAAAAAAGCATGATGGCTTAGGGTTTCATGATCTCTACCTTTTCAAACACAGCTTTATTAGCCAAACAAGCTTTAAGATTACTTTAGAATCCTAATTCCTTGTGGGCCAGAGTTATTAAATCCAAATATTTCCTTAATGATGATTTTCTTGATGCCAGGTGTTCAAGGGGATGCTCTTGGGGTTGGCGGGGTTTATATGTTAGGAAAGAAGTTCTTAAAAAGGGACTGATTTGAAGTATCGGTAATGATCAACAAACAAATGTATTTTCTGACGCTTGGATTTCGTATTTACCTTTGAATCGTATTTGGAGAGATCTACCTTTTGGCAGTCCTTTATGGGTTGGTGAATTAATACATTGTCTTTCAAGATCTTGGGACTATTCTAAAATGCAGCTTTGGTTTTTAGCTTATGAGATTGATGCAATTTTTAAGATACTATTTTATTTGAGGCCTTGTAAGATAGATGGATGTAGAAACATACTAGAACATGTAATTTCACAATTAATTTTGCTAATTTTATGGAGTTAAAGGGCTTTTTGGGCTCATCTTTCAGGGAAACCACCTCTGCCCCTTTATCTTGTTGGACTACAATTTTGCAAGGTCATACAGTGCCCAAGATTTAGATGTTTATCTGGAAAGTAGGTCATAATGTTCTCCCTACAAATTTAAATTTGTTTCAAAGAAGTGACTACTATACTCCTTTGTGTCTTTGTTGCAAATGTGCTCATGAATCGATTGTTCATATTCAATTTCATAGTCCTTTTGCAAAACTTTGTTGGAAGGTTTCTCCCCTTCGGTTGGATACAGATATTTTCCTTTGGCCATGACATTGTGAACTGGTGGAACTTTATTGACTCTTCTTTTCGGACTATTGGTAATTTAGATTGGGTGCACACTATTTGGAGTGTAGTAGCAATGTTATTTTGGAAGGCAATGAATGTTTATTTGTTTGAAGGGTTTGAATCCAATCTAAATACTTTTCTATGGTCCCTAAATGTTTTGTTGCAGGATATTCATGGTCTCTTTTTTTGAGGCAGCTTTTACATCGGCTGCAATTGAAGTGTTTGCATCACATATGTTGATTGCTTGCTTCATCAAGTGTATTATTCAATGATTTGCATTTGCGATCGATGGAAGTTGATGACATCTATTTTTTTCATTTTTTTTGATGGTTCATGGGATTCAACAACTTCTCGTAGTGGTTGTGGAGAGGTCATAAAGACATCATTGGGTTCATTTATAGCTGTTTGAATGAAAGCAAGTTAAGCTTTATCTGCACCACAAGTGAAGCTAGAAACAATGTATGACATCCTTCAAGTTGTTTTTACTATAGCGATAAAGAATATCAAGCTTTTTTCTAATTGTAAAGCCATGGTCTCCAGTTTACATGGTGATTCTATTGCTCTGGATTGGAATTGTTCAAACTTAATTAAGCTTATTAATAACTTTTTTTTTTTTTTCAGATTGTCAGGTTGAGATGTGAGCCCTTAATGGGCTAGATCACTCCTTAGATTGGTCATGGGTAGCCTTGTGGAGGATTTTATCTTATTTCCAGTCTGTTCAGTTTTGTTTTGTCTTTAGGTCTGAAAATTTTTTTAGTGGATTGTCTTGCTCAAGGTTTGAAGCTTTTTTAGCTTATCTAAATGTTGGTGGTCTTCACCTCCTCCTATTATATAAGCTTCTTTTTGTGCCTCTAGGAATATTTCCCTAGGCTAAAGAGGCTAATTAGTATCTCTTAAAAAAAAATTTAAAAAAATTTTAATAAATAATAAAGAAAAAGAAAAGAAGAAAAGAAGAAGAAGAAAAGGAAAGAAAAAGAAGAAGAAGACGTTAAATATCTAAAAAAGACAAGAAATACCTTGAAAAAACAATAGTCTATAACCTCTTTCTTTTTGAATCATAAATCCTCACAAAGTTTGGGAGATGTACTTCATAGGTGGTGTTTATAATTCTAAAATGTAAGAATAATATTAAAAATGAATAAATAAAAATTAAGCCAGCTGGTATTAATAATAGAGGGTCTAACTAATAAAATAGATAACTCAAGAGTTGACATTAAAATTAAGTGATAATAACTGACAAGGTGGGACTGAAAATTCCCTTTTTTTTTTTTCCTTTTTTTTTTTGGGTAAGAATTCTTTGGAGTATCTCTATTATCAAATAACACGGTTGTCATTTTTTATTTTTATTGAGTTTTTAACATGTGGGTCCTCTTAGTATAACATAAACTAATGTTGAGTCCCCTTAGTGCAATAAATTATGCATGGATCCCATAACAATTAACGCCATTAAATAGATGTTAAGTTTGTTTGTAAAATTACTAAAATGCACTATCCACCCACATCTAGCCACCCCACTGAAAAATAAATCGGAAATGTCCTTAATATTCCGGTGAAATTTTCAGTTTTGATTATTCAAAATATTTGACGAATTGACGTAATTTTGATCCGATGCTCATGGAAAAGTTTCAATCAATTTATGAGAAAATAGCAAGAAAACAATAGGGAATATGATTTGTAGCCAGTGCTCCTCAAATTTTGAAGAATAACTGAAAGCAAGGAAATGATATTTTAGATTTCGTTTTGGTCATGTAGAGAAGAATGAGAAACAAAGTTTTGCATATTTGACGAGATTGTAGTTTGAAACTTAGTTCTATCTATTACAGAAATGAAAATTCGTCACTAATTTTTCTCCTAAACTATAAACCTTAGGTTGCGTTTGTTTGCAAAGGTGGGGTGGGAAAAAAAACATGTGGGTCCCACATGTAGTGAGGTGATGGAGAAGAAAAGGAAAGAAAAGGGTTTTGTGGAAAAGTGATGGGGTGGGTTCCACTTTTTACTTTTCCCAACTTTCCCACAAAATCCCACCAAATATGTGGGGTTTTAAAATAGCATGGGGTGGGAAAGTTGAACTGCCACATCAGCAGACAAGGTTCCTTGATTCAAGGAACCTTGTCTCCCATTTTCCCACCCCAAGCAACCAAACACTAGACCCGAAATGGATACGGAAACCCGCCCCGAACGCATCGTACGAAGGGACCAGATCCATCCGCTAGCAACCGGATTCGGATCGAATAATTGCTATCGGACGGATAATACTGGATAATTTTTTATCCGGATAGAGTAAAGTATTTAACATTTTTTCTTTAAAAATAGATGATAACGATCGGAACCGAACGGACGAACAGTAATCAAAAGTTAGAAATCTATAATAAAAAAGAAAACCGACAATTATCAATCAATAATCGGAATTATCGGATCGGATTATTATCGGAATCCGATAAAGTTGTCGGATTCGGATCGCCTAAATTTGCCGGATCGGATTCGGATTCGGATAGGGTTGCTAATCGGATTCGGATTCGAGTCTTGTATCCGAGCCACCGTTCAGCCTACCAAACACTTTACCATTTTAGGATTTAAAGGAAAAATAAGAAATTTACACATTTTTCAAGAATTTTCCCCCCCCTTTTCCCACCCCACCTTTATTCCAGCAAACAAACGCAGCAGTTGATATCAAAGAGTGGAGGCACAATAAGTTGCAGCTTTTTGACATTTACTCGAGACATCATTAACTATAAACCTAGAAAACTGATGGATTCTAGTAGTCACCACTTACCGTAATTTCTATCATCTAATGTCTACCAACAGAACAATAATGGTTGAAGGAAGGGTGATGGTTGCTTTTACTTTTATTTTTATTTTTTTAATAATTTGTGTGGGGGTGATGAGTGAGGCCATGGGGGTGTGGGAATGGGTGTGAATAGAGGGAGTATTTTAGTCATTTTATAATCAAACTTAACACTTCTCAAATAATGCTAATTGCTACGGGATCCAGATGAAATTTACTATACTAAAGGGACCCATTAGTTTATATTTTATTAAGGAGATTCATACATAAAAAACTCTTTTTTGTTTTTATTCTTGGTGAAAATAGTTATCCAAGTTTTTGTCTTTAAGAAAAAGACATTATGAGAAAATAAAAAATAAGAGACTTATATACAGGGAAAGAAATTTCGCCGAGATATGGTCTTTCGCTGGTTACCGAAACCAGCGAATCGGCGAAATCTCGGCGAGATTTCGCCGATTCAGGTGAAAATTTTCTTTAAAAAATGAATACTCTGGTGTCTGGTCTGTGCACTAAAGCTACAGTTTGCTTTACATTTAAACTTTATCTCTCTTCATTTAATGCTTTATCATCTCTCTTCATTTAATATCTTTATACAGGTACCACGTGGTTGTCTTGTGTTTTCCTTTTTCTTTTTTCTTTTAATATTTTAAAAGCAAAGCTGGTTTGAGTCTTCAGTCTTCCATTCTTCCATTCTTCTGCAACTACACCAGCAGAAGTAGAAGTGGAAGAGTCGGTTGCTGCGGCCGCTCCGGCAGAGGTTGACATGCGAACAACAAAGCCTTCCTTGGAGATATCACTATACTTCTTCTGTTTTCTGTTCTTCCAATGATCTTGTAAACGTGGATGCCTGCCGGGAAATCGGTAGACTCCAGAGGATTTTTGAAGCTCTGCTCCTTGGTGACGCCTTTGAAGGAGCCTGTTGAGAGAAGTTGAAGAAGATGGGCTCTGGTGGTAGCTGAACCGGGCGATGACACCTTCGTTATCCTAGAAGCCATCGGTGTCCCGCTGCGTCTTCTTCCTCCTCCGATCTCCTCTGCGACAGCCCTTACCTTGACGGTCTCATCCAACACCTCGCCGAACCTGATGTCACTCGTTACCACCGTCCACCACCCATCATCGACTCCGGCTTCTAAATCCTCCGTCGAGAAATCGGTATCTCGGCCATTTCGGTTAGAAATCGGCGAGAAATCGCGCGAAAATCGACGATACTGCCCGGCAAGTTCCGTCGGTTCGGCCCCCGGTTTCGTTTCGTCGCCAAGGCCCAACGGCACTGGCCATTATCCTCGCGAAATTCGCCGAAATTTCTTTCCTTGCTTATATATGTGGAAGACGAAACACAAATAGGAATCTCGCTTTCGTTCTCTTTTGCATGCCTTTTTCAACATGTATTTTTCTTTTTCTTTATTACTCATAAAAAGGAGGAGGAAAAAAAGGTTAGAGATCCTCGAGGTGTCAAGACCTTGACTCCCAGGACCACAATGGTAGACATTTTTAGATTTTTTCTTATCTTCTTCATTCTTCTTATTATTATTTTTTTAAAATTTATTTTAAATTTTCTTTTAAATTTTTTTATGATAAAAAGAAATTAAATAGAAATTATACATAGAAGTTTTTTATTATTTTTTTTGGTAAAGAAATTATACATAGTAGTTACAACTAGTATGAGAGACATAGTCTCATTACAAGTGGACCCTATGGCTGCGTGTTGTTTGCTGGAATAAAGATGGGATGGGAAAATTCTTGAAAAATGTGTAGATTTTTTTACTTTTCCCTTAAGTCCCAAAATGCTAGTTTGTTTGGTTGTTTGGGGGAAAGTGGGTCTGCTGTTCGTGGAGCTCAACGGTACCCCACTTCCCCACCCCCGCCATTTTAAAACCCTACATATTTGGGATTTTTATTCGCAGCAGAGCGGATATCCATCTGCTCAGTCATTACAATATGACACGTGGCTTTGTATAAATAAATGGCTAAGATTTGTTTGTTCATTTAATAAGTTTCAATTATTATAATTATGCATCCTGAGAATTTTTAAATTTACAAAATAATCCTACTACATCTATCACCACCGACGCCACCCATCGGACTGCTTCACCGTCAATCTTTATCTCCGTTTATTCGAGCTTCTGACAAGTGAATCAGAGATTTGCCAATGCCATGGATGAACCGATTCCTTCTTCAGCTGTACTCATGGCACGTTTGAAGCACATATCAATGAAATGCTGATGGGTTACTATTATCTGAAAGTTTGCAATGGTGGGAAAGGTGAAGAGAACTACAATAATAATTTTGAAAAAGGATCAAAGGGGGGAAAGGAGTGCTTCTGCTTTAGAAAAGATGAATCTGAGAGTTCATCAATAAATATAGAGCAATACGATCTTGTTCCGTTGGATAACTAGGTGGGTTTCGATCTGGATGAGCTTCTGAAGGCGTCTCTGCCTTTGTTTTGGGTAAGAGTGGAATCAGTATAACTAGGTGGGTTTCGATTTGGATGAGCCATCAATGGTTCAAGAATCGACGTCATTGTCTTCTTTAAAAATTATGCCAATTCAAAATGGTGACTTGATGAGCTCGTCAAGATCACGGAATGCAGAGAGACCAATGGACAGCTTGTTTTGCCTATTTTCTATAAAGTTAATCAGGAAGATTTAAAGAATCAAATTGGGAGTTATGGTGTGGCTTTTGAGGGTCACAACGTGCGTTTTGCAAATGATATGAAGAAGGTGCAGAAATGGAGAGAAGTTCTTGCTGAATCTGCAAGTTTCTCGGGGTTTAGGTCACAAGATTTTTCTTCCGAGTATTTCTCTTCTTTTCCATCTAATATTGAAATCCAAGTACAAAATTTGTGCTTTTGTTTATCTAATCTGAAGAAAACTCTGCATTTCGTTGCTCTGTGCTTCAAAGGCGCCATGAGTACAGGAATCGGTTCATCCACGGCATTGATGGATCTCTGATTCGATTATCGAAGGTGAAGCAGTCGGTGGGTTAGGATTATTTTGTAAATTTAGAAATTCTTAAGGATGCATGATTTTAATATTTGAAACTTATTAAATAACCAAATAAATCTCAGCCATTCATTTATATAAGGACACATGTCATTTTCTAATGGCTGAGCAGATGGATATCCGCTCTGCCGCGAATAAAAATCCACATATTTGATGGGACTTTGTGGAAAAGTTGGGAAAAGTAAAAAGTGTGACCCACCCCTATCACTTTTCCACAAAACCCTTTCCTTTCCTTCTCCCTCACCCCACTACACATGGGACTTACATGTTTTTTTTTCCACCCATAAAAAAAGTGGGACCTTATTTCGATGACTTCACCTCAAGCTACAAGAGAGCAAACTCGATACCGAAAGCTTTCACTCGCGCAGAGTCTAATGCTCCAATCTAAAACGTGTGATGGTAAATTTTGGTGCATAAAAGCCAATGACATCTTTTGATTCAAAGAAATATAGGTTGGTGGAAAAATGTTCTTGTGGCAATTTAAAATTCCATGGAATTATTTTTCACGGAAAAAAATTATGATTAAAATTCTTTTGTGAAATTTATCATTTAACAAATCCCCATATACATGTGCATTTTTCCAATACACTCTTTGTCTCTCTCTTTATTTTTTATTTTTGTTCAAAACCACAAAATCATTAAGTAAATGAGCCTAAAGAGTGGGATCGGGATCAGCTCCCCGTTGGAGGAAGCACCCCACGGCTTCCCAACCACAAAATCACAATGGGGCCCACGGTTGAAATTTTGAGGTTTTTTCCCTTCCAAAATTGTTTTTCACTATAGGTCCCATTGTTTTTGTGGTCGGAAAGCCGTCGAGGAGCACCGAGAGCTGATCTCGAATCAAGTGGAATTGAGACTTATAGATGAATTTACAATAACATAAGGAGAGTAAAACAAACCAATAAGCAGAAGCATGGTTTGGGAAGACAATAGCCTAGAACAATCCAAGAGAATCATACAATCTTAGATATTGAGACTTATATTTTTTTTTTTTTGGTATTGAGGTTCATCCAAGCCAGCTTGTCATTCTCAGGGGGAGCTTTATCATCCACAAGGGTCGAACCTATGACCGCTCCATTGAGAAGTATGGATCTTACTACTCTACCAACCCTTCATTGATAAGATTTTTTTTTTTTTTTGGTAAATCATTGACAAGAGACTTACAGTTAACTACAAGGGCATCTCTCTTAAAAAAGAAAAAAGAAAAAAAAAAAAAAAGGACAACACTAATGGCTTCAGCCTTTGCCATTTGAGTAGACAAACCATGTGCACAAAAACATCTTATAATAACAAATTAGTAAGTAGAGTCCTCTACAATAATCTTATCAGAATCTTTACTTCAAACAACATCTATAAATACTAAGAAAAAATTCTGAAATTCATCTAAATTAGGTATGTGTAATAATTTTGTTTTTATTTTTATTTTTTTTTCAAGGTCTGGATAATAATTAATTCATACTAAATCGATTGAAGAATGATAGAATTTTGTAATCCTAAGGGGTGGCTCATAGAGTTGCAACAGGGATAGGCTGAGCCGGGTTTTTGCAATCCCAAGCCTACTTTATATACTATAATCTAAGCCTATTCTAGCTCTAACCATAATTCATGACCAATGATTATTGTCCCTGATCCTAAGCCCTACAGGGCCAAGCCAATCCCATTATCGTCTTAACTGGCCATTTGGCCCTATCCCTAGCCCTGATTGGCCCTATACTTGGCCCTATTCCTGGCCTTGTCGCTTTGATTGACCTTATACTTGGCCCTGACTTTGATTAGCCTCTATCATTGTCCCTATTCCTAATCATTGAGATCAAGCATCAGAGACAAAATTAGGATTTGAGTCAAGGCAAAAATCAGGAATGGCTTGGGATATGCCTGACGGGCCAAAGAATAATCTCAAGCTCGCCCTTGGCCGTAGTTAGGGCCAGAATATATTTGACCGAAATTTGCCCTCACAGTCAAAATCTTGAGCCCAAGCCCTATTATGGCTCAGGGCTGGCTTAGGAAAGTTAGGGCCGTCAGGGCCAAATTTGCACCCTAGTGGCTTAGTTGGCAAAAGACCAACACTTTCACGTGTGAGGTCAGAGTTCAAATTTATCTCGGTGTCAAGGATGAAGCTCTGCCTATATTAATTATATAAAAACTCTCATGAGGATGTAGTCGAGGTGTTCGTAAGCTAACGCGATTGAATATTAGATCATGGATTCTATATTTCAGCAGTACCAACAATCACACCCCATCTTCGTTGGATCTCTTGATTGTTTAATTTAATGTCTTGATGCATCCACTAACATCCAATATGTGAATAATGTGCTCTTATCATTTTCTTCCATTAGGTCCTGCCTCATTTATGACGGCAAAAATGCTCAAGAACGATTCTGATTGGTCAATTGAAATTGAAGAGTCATTTTCGCCGTATTTACAACGGAGCAAAGACTTTGAATAGTCAACGACCCGGAAAGACTTCTCTAAGTACTCCGAGTCACCGAAGACTCATTAGCGTTTACTACGGGCAATGACAGTGAAAAATAAATACCCCTGACATCTGACGAAATTACACAAATACCAAGCACAAGTTGTGGTTGCTAAATCTAAATCCAAGGGTATTTTGTCAACCAATGTTTCTTTAAATTCCATCTCGCCCAAACCAGATTTATTATTGGTTTGTCTGAAAATGGCAAAGGTTGCCCTTGGCTCGAATTCCAAGCTTCTTCTGTGTTTAGTTTCAGTGCTCTGTTTCACTGTTTTAGTCGATTTTGCAACTGCAGAAATCATATTTGAGGAGCGATTTGATGGTATTCTGGCGAGCTTTACTGTCCTTTCACTTTAATCATCAATAACTCACTCACTCACTCACTCACTCCGTTTCCTTGTTTTGTTGAATCTCTTTAAAGATTTTCGAATTTGGCAACTTCATTTATTGAGCTTCTTCTCTTTACTCCCTTTTACTTGGCTTTAGATCCAACAACAGCTCGTGCTGTTTGTTTTTTTCTGGATTGGTTTTCTGTTTGTTTCTGGTTCCAGAACAAGCTTGTGTTTTAATTTGTTGGTGATTACGTTATCCTATTTTTAGGTTCGTGGCCCATGCAAGTCATGAACCTGAAAATGTTATTTTTTCCCCATTTTTGGCTATGAAATTCGATAATCTGAACTGGACTTGGCAAGAATAAAGTTAAAGAAGCCATTGCTTGTTTTTTAGCCTTCTTTCTAAGTCTTTTTTCCCCCCAGTTTGAAGTACTTTTGGGCTCTCTCTCTCCTATCTTAATTTATTGTCCTAATTGTATGTGTATTTGATAATACTGCTGTAGATGGATGGGAGAGTCGTTGGGTGAAATCAGACTGGAAAAGGAGTGAGGGCAAAGCTGGTAACTTTAAGCACACAGCAGGCAGGTGGTCGGGAGATCCAGATGATAAAGGTGAGCAGATTCATGATTAGTATGTGGTTAATTAGTAGTCTACTAAATCCCGGGATTTGGATTGGTGGGTCATCTTTTGAATGGTTCACTATCCTCAAATAGTGCTACTATCGTAGTTTTTATGATCAAAGGAATTCAGTTTTCAGTTAAACAGCGAGGATCATATAACTGACTATTTTTTGACCGTCAATGGATCTGGCTGTATTTGTTTAGTGTATTTACAAGATTTTTTTTTACTTCTTGCAGGTATTCAGACGTCAACTGATGCTAGACATTCTGCAATATCAGCAAAAATACCAGAGTTCAGTAACAAGGACAGAACTTTGGTGCTCCAGTATTCTGTGAAGTTGGAGCAGGACATTGAATGTGGTGGGGCTTATATTAAGCTTCTTTCTTCTTATGTCAATCAGAAGAAATTTGGCGGTGATACTCCTTACAGGTTTGTTGTCTATATAACAAATTTGTTCCATACAGCCTTCTGAATAAAATATATGAACTTCATTTTTTCAGTCCTTGTATTATGCTGCTGCTGTCTATTGTAATATAATTTTCTGAACTTTTAACCTTAAGGTCTAACCACTACGATCAATAACTGTACAAGTGTACTTGTTGTAGGGTTTTGTGTATACTAGCATGTTTGCCTCTGTTGTGTTTAGATCTTTTTATTTTAATGGTGAAAGGGAGATAATTTTCAATTTAATAGAAACATATCTAGTTTTGAGTAATGCAAACGTTGACTCTCTACAAAAAGTTTTGTTTTTACCCAAATATTTTATCATCAAAATATAAGAGAGCAGCATAAATAAGATGGTTGAATATTATAATTGTACTAAATGAACTACTGTCTGGGTTACCTCTTGAGCGGAGAAATCCAGCTGTCTATAAACCAATTTTAGATTTGGCAGAACAAGGTCATCAGCATTTGTTTTGAGGTTCACTTGGTGATGTTTATTTCTGATAATAGAGAGATGGAACTAATAAGTTATACTATAAAACCAACCTGAGACGAGAATCCTCTTTTGTGGAGAACCATAAATCCTTTATGCCTTGAAGATCCACGATGAGGTTCTTTGGTGTATGCTATTTGATGATTGTATTGTTTTGGTGGATGAAGCAAAGGCAGAGGTTAATGCCAAGTTGGATGCATGCAGGTCAACATTGGAATTAAAAGGTTTTAGGATAACAGGTTATGTAACTTTAGTTACTCTAGACAGATAATGAGGTTGTGACTGCAAGAGGTTGGCTTAATTGGCAAAGACCCACCTCATAAGTTAAGAGGTCAAGAGTTCAAATCTTCTTTTGGCTGGGGCTTCTCCCCTATAGATAAATTACCCCCTCCCCAATATGAACAAGCTGCAGTCCCCAAAAGAAAAAAGAGGTGGTGAAACTTAATGAGAAGGAGATTTTGCAGAGTGATTGTTTTCAATAATTGGGCTCAATCATATATTTAGAATGTAGTTTAGAGTTAAAATATATAATTGATGAAGTGAAGAGGTGCATTTATTGATAGACATTCTGTTAAAGAAAATTTTTGTAAGGCAATCATATGACTGGGTATGATGTGTATGATGTGCAACATGTGATGTTGGACAGTTAAGAAGAACACCATAGGTAAAAGTAGTGTAGCTTAGATGAGGATGTTGAGAAGAATACTATTGATAAGGTAAGAATTAATCTCAATAGATCTGTCTGGGAGGAACTCCAATACATGATAAACTGCGAGAAAGTCGTTTGAGGTGGCATGGACATCTTCAATGGAGGCCCTTGGGTGCTCCAAATGAGTGATTTGATTGAAGGAACTGAAAGAACCAGGGTGGACCTATGACCTTGGAAGAAGTTGTGAGAACTGGCATGCGTAGGTGTTTTATCAAGTAGGACTTCAAAGAGAGCTGATTGGAGGACAAGTACCCATTTAGCTAAACACATTTAGCTGGATAAGGCTGAGTTGTATTTGAGAAATTTGTTTGTCCTATTATTATTTCTGGCAGGTTAAATCACTGAAAATGTTGCTGAAAACAAATTATTAGAGCTAAGCATTTGGCAGAGAGGGAATTTATTTATGTGAGCTGCAAGTGGAGGACTGGGATGACATGATACAACACGTTGCTGTTTGAGTGGCAACTGATAATAAAGGTCCTTGAAACAATGAGGGGAAGCTTAGTAGCATTATCTTCAGTGGAATGAAACGATCAACCCATGAATTAGGATTTCATAGAGACTGGAGTTTTTAAAGACTAATTACCCTGATTTTGTGAATGTAGTCAGATGACTTCCTACTTGCACACTAGTAGGACTGGATATTGTTTGTTCACATGTATATTCTTTTATCATAAGATAATTGAATTACCCAACTACCCCGTGATAACAATGCGACCCATGATATGGTAACAATCTAACCTCATGATCCCTTTCTCTTACCATCGCTAAGTTTGACTTATTTGTACCTTAGTCATATTCACTTTCTATATGCAATCTAAAAGGTTTTTGTAGATGTTAAGTGCAAAATGTCTGGAGTTTCTCATCATTCAGGTTCACAGTTTAAGATTTATTAAGATGGGAAGATTTTATACATTGTTGTATAAAAATGTTGAAATCTCTGCAAACTGTAAGAAAACTGTCTTTAACTAGTATCCTGCTTTTTGAACCTATCTGTTGACATGAACCTGATTAATTACACTTTATGCTCCAGAAATTAAAAACCACAAGAGGTCTTTTCTCCTGTTGTTGCATGCCCTGCAATAAGCCCCTTCCCTTGCGCATTAGTGCAAAAATTGGCATCCTCCTCAAGATGGGTATTTTTATACGCTCAAAATCGGCCTTGAGGTGTTACTATATGCACTTCACTATCAAGGAATTCAGGATGTTTTTTTGTTTTTCCTCATGGTCATTGGCTTGTTTCTTGCTAATCTAGTGATTGATGTGGTTGTTATGACGAATAAATTCTGATTCCTTACCTTGTGATTTTACTTAATGCAGTGTAATGTTTGGACCAGATTTATGTGGCACACAGACAAAGAAACTCCATCTTATAGTTTCCTATCAAGGGCAGAATTATCCAATCAAGAAAGATCTGCAATGTGAAACAGACAAATTGACTCATTTTTATACATTTATTCTTAGGCCAGATGCTACTTATAGTATCCTGGTTGACAACAGAGAAAGAGAATCTGGAAGCCTGTACACAGACTGGGACATTCTTCCTCCTCGAAAAATTAAAGAAGTCAATGCAAAAAAGGTTTGAGTTTCGACTTCTAGAATATGGGGTTTTCTAGCCAAGACCCTTTCATATGCTATGACCATTTATTGGACTTTTTTAATTTTATAAGTTTTCAAGTTTGAAACGGCACTGAGAAATTGCTGCTTGATAGCAATGGATGAGTGAGAAGCTAGGATATATATTATCTAGCTATACTAGCTCCCAAAGTTCTTCATTTCTGCTTTTTCATTAGTGAAATGGATATTGAACATCTTAGAGCTTCCTGGTCTGATTTGTCTTTCTGTTAACAGCCTAAAGACTGGGATGATAGGGAGTATATTGATGATCCTAATGATGTCAAGCCAGAGGTATCATATTGTGTATTTCATTTAGTTGTTTCAACAGTATTGGATAATCAATTTATCTAATAACTTGGTGTTATGAATCTGCACTGATACTGCAGGGATATGATTCAATTCCAAAAGAAATTCCTGATCTTAAGGCTAAAGAGGTTTGTTTACTACTTTTGAGATAAGTAATTTATTTTGCAAAAATTAGCTATGATAATTGGACAGTCAGTGATTCATGGAGGTTGCTGCTGGCGGATCACATGGCTGGGCTTATTTTATTAGAGTGAGTCATGGGTTGGGTCATATATGTGGCCTTCAGTCCAATAGGCTTTCTTTGTTATACACCAGTTTAGTGGGCTTAAAATTGGATAGAAGGTAGCAATATGGGATTTTCTTTCATAGTTATTAGTTTATGGTGTTTTATTCTGTCACTTTCTGTATCTTTGCTTGTGGTTGGATGAAGTCTTTCTTCTAGTTGGATGGAGTTGTAGTCAAATAGGATACCCATTGGATAAGATTGAGTTTTGGTCATGTGGGACACCTATTCCTGCTTGGATCGAGCTTCCTTGTTTTCTATTTCAGTTTCTATATAAGCATTGAAGGCTTCTTAGTTCCCTTGGTTTATCAATTGAAGAAAGCTTTGCTTCCTCAAGTTCGAATCAGATTCTGTTGTGATAATTCAACAAGCACGCTTGTTGGAATTTAATAGATTGGCTGGTGGTGATCCTAGGCCTTGTGTGGTAAATCACAGGTCATACCTATACTCCTTCAATCTTCCTATCTTTTTAAGTCACTGATATATAGGTAACTCCATGATTCTTTCAGTTTCTGATTTGCTTGTTTGGGTACATTACTTCATCCTCCATCAGTGTCCCCAGTCAGCATGTTGTCACTATTTAATGCTTATGTTTGGGTTCCCTTGTTCAAATGGAATTCTTCATTATCTCTAATTCCACAATCAGAACTGGTTGAGAGATTTTTCCTCTAGTTTTTCATGTCTTTCAACGAGCCTTTGAGCATTTTTATGTTATCAATGTAATGATATTGTATTTCTTTACATTCTGGTTCTATCTTCTGAATTTTCTATCGTGTTTATCAGAAATAGGTGAAGTGCCATTTCAGATTATTGAGTCCTAAATGGGTTTCTACAGGTCCACATGATTCATAACTCAAATTGGATGATTAGTGGTAGATTTGTAATCTTTTCATAATGATTTAGGACTTTTTGGAAGCAGACATGAGTTGGGATGAAATAGTAATTAAACTTGTAGGTAAAGGAGAAATCTGGATTTATGCTTTCAAAGTGGGGATGATTTGTTTAGTATTCATAAACTGGAGGAGCTTTTGTTAATAAATGCCCTAAAATCAGCCTTTAGTGGTTAGCCTTCTCGGTCAAACCGAGATCTGGAAATGGGAATGGGTTCCTAAATCAGAACCCTGTTAAGGGCCACGAAGAAGAAGCCAACTAACCAACTGAAACATTAATCAAAATTCTCTGAAATCTGAAGGAGCAGTACTTGGGGGGAATATGTCAAGAGCGAGAAAGAAGCCGAGAGACTACAAGATTATGTGGTTCGGCCTCCAGTTTAGGGAACCTATATCCACATTATGAAAGCCCTCATCTCATTATATTACTGGTGATGGGTACTAGTTATCTTTAAATAAAGGATACAAGGTAGAGTCCCTTACAATTTCAACTTTTCCATGTATAATTGGACTCCTTTTTCCTAGGACTTTTGGATACACCAAGAGTCTTTGACACAATATCATTATCTCCAACAGTATTATTCGTTTCTTCCTAAAATATAGAAAATTATGTAAGTTTGGGGTTCTTGAATCCTCCTTTGGATGACATGAACCTATGTTAGAGATTTTACACAAAAACAGGATGTCAGATCCTCATAGTTACTCTCCTTTCCCCCCTTTTGCCAAAATTTTGTATGGTTTTGATATGGTTACATATTGGGATGTAACAAATTGGGAACTTAAATTGTTGTCTTTGCTCAGCCTGACAACTGGGATGAGGAGGAGGATGGAATATGGAAGCGGCCAAAGATTCCAAACCCAGCATACAAAGGACCTTGGAAGCCTAAGGTATTGTTTTAGTTTAACAGAAATGGGATGCCACATATTCTATGTATTGTTTTGGAGAAAGAAAGGCATCTATCTATTGTTATTAATGCAGTTTTCTTGTTCAGTCCCTAATTATTTAATTGGTTTGTTGACAATCAGAGAATTAAGAACCCCAACTACAAGGGAAAGTGGAGGATTCCATGGATTGACAACCCAGGTATGTCTCTCCTCTTTCTTGAGGAAGTTTGAGGGGACAAATGATGAAGTATTTCATCACCAATAATGAAAATAAGAATTATATGCAGAATAGAAAATGAAATGATGGGAAACACCTTTTAATGGGTTTGTGTACTTTTATGTAGAATTTGAAGATGACCCTGATATTTATGTACTGAAGCCAATCAAATATGTGGGAATTGAAGTTTGGCAGGTAATATAAGTTTATTTATTTCTATTGGATTCTGTTATTGATGACAACAAAGTAATGACAGCTTCAAGCTATGCAATAATATGAACTGGACTATCACATTATGTATCATGTACTTGAACTGCAGTAGAAAATTAACTTTGTTTTGGTTTCATATACTTCTCCAAAAGCAACTGAATAACAACATTTTGTCTGAGGACTCTGAGATAGAAGTACAACATCTCTTGCAATGAATGAAAATAGGCATCCTCAATAAATGGAAATTAAAAAAAAAAAGAAAAAGAAAAGAAGATCACAAGAATTGCACAATAGCCAGATTGGTCAGCCAAGGGAAAATTATAATAATCAGAACTTTAAGTTAATCTATAGGACCCTTGCTTGGTTAACGGACTGCCATGTCCTTAGTTGTCTTTGGCTTTCCATGGGATGATAGTTCACCTAAGAAGCATGGGTGTTTTTATTATCTAATTACATGGACAAGTTTTCATGAGTATTTTTGTTGAAACCCAACCAAGCAATAATAGTCTCTGTCTGCCATACTGTTGGCATGTTCCAAAACCGCCGTGCCGGGTATTCTGCTGGAATAGAATTCCCATAGTCCATGGAACATGAAAATGACCTTGCAAAACAGATACCTATCAAGGGCCATGGTTTAGCCTAAAACATCTTGGGAAGTGGTTAAAGCATGAGTTTAAGTTTCTCAAATAGAAGAATTCCATTTCATGATTATGGAATCTGGTGGCGTCCATGCAATTTTTTCACTCTTAAGACAGTTCCTCTACTTGCATGGGCTAAAACATACTTGGTGACATGCATGATATCTGTTGTACCACTAATTTACACCCATATTTTCCGTGTGGCAAGTTGAGCTTGGTTTTAGTTGTGACAAACAGTAATAGCCATATTTAAAAAACCCACAAAAACTGAATTCTAGAGTGTCAGTAAATTTCTTTCAAGACACTGTTTACTTGCCCATTTTTATGGGCATGAATAGGTCATGGACTCTGAATTAATGGTTTACTATATGTATAATGGTCGGCACTACTTTATTTTTATGGATGGTGGAACCATTGTTGGTCTCTGGTTTTTTTGTACCCTAGTGCAAAGAAACATTATACTCCTAAAATCAGCTTTCTCTATAGAAAGAATGGGAGTCTGGTTGCATACTTGATCCTGGCAAGATTGAATAGACTACCTGCTACCTTGTTGATCAACTTGTTCATCAAGAAATATTCAGTGGTACTTGCTTTATGGTTGGAATTTAATGATTCAATGAAATGCAGGTCAAAGCTGGTACAGTTTTTGATAATATTCTCATCTGTGATGACCCTGATTATGCCAAACAAGTTGTGGAGGAAATATGGGGCAGGAATAAGGAGGTGAGTCTGTTGAACTAGCATTAGAACATGAAGACTTCTCTGCTTCTTAATTTGAATTGTGCAGATGTATAAATTGCAAAAAAATTTGATGTCTTTGAATTTCAGGCTGAAAAAGAGGCCTTTGAGGAAGCTGAGAAAGTGAGGCTAGCTCGTGAAGAACAGGTGATTATTTAGTTCAAATTCATAGAATCATGGTTTGAACCATAACTCATTTACAATTCACTATGAAGGGAGTACGCAATCCTGGTGGATTTGGTCTGGCTCAGACTAGACAAGGGTTTTTAGCAATGGGTTAGGAATCAAACTGTCAAAGTGGTGGTTCGAAGTCTGACTCAATGGGCTTTTACCCAGCAACTCTAGAAAAAATTAGTGAAGGGTAATTCAACTAAGTTCTGACTGGTTCTTGAATATGTTTTTCCTTGAAAACCACTTCCACAGTGTTCAGTGTTTTCAAAGCTGTTGCTTTTCCTGTCCAGTTCTCAAATCCATGCATAGCTGTCAAAGCATAAGAGAATCCAAGGCGTTGGAGTAGGAAAATATCAAGGGGACACCAGGGTGACTGGTCATCTATGCAATGCCTTGACAGCTGTGATTCTATGGCTGGCCTAACAACATAAGTCGATCTGTAATTGTATCCAGTCCTGTAATCAACTCATGCTGACCAGAGCACTCCCTAGCGTTGGTTTACTTTGTGGTTTTACTCTGGGTATTTTCAGGTTTTCATCTCAATATCATACAAAGCTAAAATGGTGTACCAAGTATAAGAGGCTGCTTCCATTGTTGGTCTCTGGGGGTTCATGATTTACACTCCTTACCCTGTTTTCACGGGGACACTGTTTCCAGCTTAGAACCCGTTACCACTGGGTCATAATGCTGCAATTTTAATGTTGGATCATATAAAGCTGAAATCATTTAAATTAAGCACCATGTGGTCACTAAGTGAAATGCTTCTGCAGTTCCTGATTTTACAAATAAAGAACATCTACTCACCTCTCTCCTTTTTTTATGTTCTTACATTAAAAGAACATATACTTTTAAGTTTTAACTAACGATATTCTAACCGTAGTAGAAACTGTGTACAGGAAGCTCAAAGAGCAAGAGAAGAAGGCGAGCGAAGGAGGAGGGAGAGAGGTCATGATCGGCGATACCGGGATAGGGAGCGTCACAGGGAAAGATACAAGAGGGTATGGAATCTCTTTGCTGCTTTATCTTTTGTTAACAACCATACAGACATTTATATAAATTTTTATTTTTCGTATCTGCTGACTTGCATGTCTTAGTTGCAGTTTTTTAAACTACTTCTAGTTGTTGCTTGTGACTGAATTTTGTAGTGACATAGTATTATTATCAAGAATTATAGATGTTATTTTGTTAGTATTAGTTCATTACTTAAGTATTGTATCTTTGTTGAATCATACTTGAGGTTGCATACTGAATCTGCTTAACAAGTAAGAAACTGGTAAACATATTGAACTATGCAATATGATGGCCCATACAAGTTCGTTTTGGTTTATGACTGCAATAACATTTGAAACTGTTTACGACTTTGTATCAGACAGTCTATGTCCACCAGCTTTTTAAGGATGCTTTCTTAGTTATTTATTCAAATTCTTGATTACCATTAAAATTTTTAGTTGGTTAGCACACTAGGGTGGAAATTTCTTAACTATTTACATATGCTAGAATCGATCTCTTATGTGCATTCTGTTCAGTGGAAGGTAGAGACTTTTTTCTTGCTTTATTAGGCTAGAATATTGGAGATGCTATGTTAATCCAGTTGTTCTGGTATTATGATCCTTTCCTTTCCAACCCCTCTTCCCTTCCCACCCAGACTCCCCCCTTTCCTTCCGTCATTTTCTTAAAAGAAGAAAGCCCTAGTGCTACTCTGCTAGATGTGGCTCAAGTGGCTTTTCACCTCAGTGTTGTCTTTTGTTTACTTTTTGTTAGCTGGAAGAAGAATTCACACAAAATCAGTTTTTTTGAGGAACATATATCCACAGTGATCCATTTGGATTCAAAGCTTAGTTTCTCATGGCATTCCACCCCAACACTCCCCTCTTTTTTCTACTGTAATGAACTCCTCTCCTCTCTCTTCATATTGGGTTCCAAATTTGAAGTATCAAATGATCTTTTTACCTTGCTGCTGTCTAAATACAGTCTTGTAGGCAATTAAAATAGAGCTTTTTTGGATCTGGATAATCTTTTTCTGGTGTGGTAGGTTCTATTGTTACTGAGTTCCCAATACCATAGCTTACTGCACTTTTCCTGGCTCTGTTGGGGCTCTAAACTGTCTATTTATGAATACTAGCGTGTTATGTGTGATAAAATCAGTATATGTTTCTGAGTTAAAATGTAAACTCTAACTTGAGAGGCTTCTTTTGCAGGGTAGCCGGGATTACTTGGATGACTATCATGTATGCATTCAAACACTTTTAGAACTTTTACATTTTCATTGACGAGCTGTTTTAGGACATATCGTAAATCATATAGGAATGCAATATCACTATCTGATAGGGTTATTGGGTCCCATTGATATATACCCTTGTGATAAAACTCTTTTTGCTCCGAGTCTCAATCTTTTAGGGTTTCCATGCTAAAACCTACTCTCTCTTCATTCATGCAGGATGAACTCTGAAGGTGTTTTGCAACTGCTTTTTGGCCCCTGTTGTATTCTTTCATATAAGACGAGGCGGCGGTCCCACATTGCTAGAGTCTATTGCAAAATCGTTTCAAGTTCTGAATAAGGAAGCATGTTAAGTTGTTAACTACCTATTGTTGTATAACTGTGTTACCACGGTTAACTGTTGTTGTACATTTCTTCAATATAATATGAGGAGATTCATAGGCGTTTTAGTTACTGAGTATAATTTGAAGTGATCCATAGATGTATTCATCATACTATATTATACAGTAGCTTGCATTGTCTGGAAATTTTTTGGAACTTGAAGAAGCGTGAGGAGAACGTATACCTCTACCCAAAATGGAAGATTCAAACTCAACATCAAGCACTGCACGGTCTGCTACCCCACAGCGGGATTGCCCAATCCCCAAGCCCGATACATTTAATAAGTAGGCCAGGCCAGGCTGAAATTAACATTCTAGCTACAATAAAGGCTAGAGAGGACAGGCATATACAGCTGCTTCAGTTTTGTTGCTTTTGTGTCATGAGGCAGTAGGTACATGATAGATCATTCAATCTGGCCAGAATCTTGCCTACTTACATGCCTCTCTAAGGGAGAGGTTGGCATATTTTCCATTTCCCTTCCAAATCACTATCCATGACCAAGATTCCTAGCATGTTGCAGAAAAGATGCGTGCAATTCAATCTCAGACCCCTACTTTGAGTACCCTATACCTGAAGAATTGGAAAGTCGTTTCGTAATTGGAAATCATAGCAGTCAAAAAGCTCATAAGAAACAAACCAAGAAAAGAAAGATCCTGTTTTGGTGGTAGACCCACCAAAACAAATCCCATTGAGTCTGAGTTGAATTCCTTCTCAGCAAACCACCATGTAGCTCCTTTAAGTGTATTGCTTTCTCTGGCTCAGCATACCACCAATCTGGTTTTTGGTCCTTTCATGGAAAATGACATTTAATCTTAATTGCGCCATTTTTTGATATTTTCTTATTGGGCAAGTGAATTGAGTGATAACTGATAAGCATCAGAAAAAGATTTATCCTCTGCGGGCCTTTTGCATCTATGGAAAGCCTAATTTCCAACGCAATGCATTAATTGCACGGCGCTTTAAGCAAAATCAGCTTCGAATCGTGATTGGGTGCCGCATAACTAATGCGCAGCACCTGGATCAAGATCGAAATTTTGACGTAAGGATTTTCATCAAACACCTGATCTGTGCCCACCCAATAATGCGTGTCGACATTTGTCTTTCACGACATGACGAAACCACTATAGAAACTGGAACAGATGATTCGGATTTTATGGAGATTTTTAACCGCTTAGTGAAAAGAAGACATGACAACCGAAGGAAGAAGATTAAAGAATTGGTTAAATGTGTTGGGTTTTCATGTTTGAGCATTTGTATGGTTCCTTATCTTTCCTCTTTACCCTTGGAACTTCATTCTTTTGCATGATGGATGAAGGAAGTAAAACAGGAGGACTGGGCAAACCATGCATTCTTCTTATAGGTAATCCACATCTTTCTGTTCCTAATTTTCATATTGGTTTTAAATGGATGGAAGGGTTAGCCTCATGATCATCAATTGACATGAACCATGCAGTGATTGCTGGAGTTGAGAGGTTTGCGTTCAAGGGAGTGGCTTCAAACCTCATTACTTATCTAACAGATGTTGTTAAAATGAGTAACTCCTCAGCGGCCAAGACTGTGAACAACTGGTGCGGGGTGACATCCATTCTCTCCCTGTTAGGAGCACTTGTTGCTGATTCATACTGGGATCGCTACTCCACCATCTTGGCTTCCTCTTTTCTTTACGTTCTGGTGAGTTTCTTGACTCAAAATTCGATTCCATGCTGCTGTTCTTTAATTTTTTTTAAATTTTTTTATGATCATGATCCAGTATTTCAAGCTTAATTAGTATTCATTCTTCTACAAAAGGTTTTAACAATAATATGGGGGAAATTGCCACAAGCTTGCCTGTTTTTGTTACTCTGTTCTTAGTAATTAAGCTGTGGGGAGGAACCTCAAGTCTCCCTAACCATTGGTCTTCTGTGCCGAAATGGCCAAAGCCCAACACAGCCAAGCAAGCACTGTTCATGCATGTTATCCCTATTAATTTAATCCCAATAAGGTAGTAGGCCACTGGACAAGTATGGGGTGCTATAGTTAGGTGATGACACTTGTGGCATCCATTATCATCACAGTGTCTGGAGGTGCAGGGGCATTTATCAAAGGTATATATGTCACCACTTTAGCTTTACAAGCTTACAGGTAGATGATCCATTCTGATATCTTCCTGCACCTTAATGGCAGCAGGTGGAATACATGTCATCACCTAACCATATGTGAACCCCACTTGTAGTCTTATGGATTGTGACCTGGGCCCATTCTAGCCTTCCCAGTTTGTAGAAACTATGAGCTGGGCACATTAATCCATTGAAATCCACCAACCCAAGCCTTATGGGTTGTGACCTGGGCTCATCTGGCCTTCCCAGCTTGTAGAAACTCTAAGCTGGGCACAATCCAATGAAATTGGCCAATCTAGTAATGGTCCTTCAGCAGGCCCAAAGTAGCATCTGGCTACCTAACCCATATGCATTTGTACCTAATGCTTAAAGATTTCCATTATGGGCTGTCATGGAAAAAGGAATAACACAACTTTTTTCTTGGATTCTTGAAGGGGCTTGCAGCATTGACATCAACAGCACTGCTAAGGGCATGGATGCCAGCTACTAGCAAAACCAGCTCTTCGTTGCCTCTCTTTTGGTCACTCTATTTGATTTCCATAGGTCAAGGAGGATACAACCCTTGCTTGCAAGCCTTCGCAGCAGATCAACTTGAATGTGATGATGAGTTGCCTAGTACCAAAGATGACCAGAACACAAAGAAGAAAAGTTCATTCTTTCAGTGGTCATATTTCAGTATCTGCACAGGCAGCTTATTGGGTGTTTCTCTTATGTCCTATATTCAAGATTCTTTTGGTTGGGGTTTGGGATTCGCTATCCCTACAATAGCAATGGTTGCTTCTATTGTGTGTCTCTCATGTGGGACTCGAGCGTACACTCATAAGCAGGGAAAGTGTGCGAATAAGCCCTTGGAAGAGATAATTCAAGCCATGAAAAGAACCATCTCAAAAATGACGAATAGCAGAATCACCTTGCCAGATAAGGAATCTGACATGGCTGAGCTTGAGTAAGTTATCTGCTTCTTCTGCTCCATGTGGGCAAGCAAAGGGTTGATTAATTTCAGCTCCCATGTTTTTAGCTTGTTTTCAATGTTATTAAGGGGAGAACCTGATGCAAAGGTTGATTTTTTCAGGTTGCAAGAGAGTCCACTTTGCGAACAAGATTCTGATAGTTGCAATACATTGGACGAGAAACCCAACACTGAGATTGTTACTTTTGATGCGAGATTTCTCCTGAGGCTCTTGCCCATATGGATCACACTTCTTATGTTTGCTGTTGTCTTCCAACAACCAGCCACATTCTTCACAAAGCAGGGAATGACCATGAAGAGGAACATTGGAAATAGCTTTGTTATCCCTCCTGCAACACTGCAGAGTGCTATTACAATCTCAATAGTACTTCTAATGCCTCTGTATGACAAGGCTATCATACCCTTTATTCAGATTATCACAAAAAGCAAGAAAGGGATCAATGTGATGCAAAGGATGGGGATTGGGATGGTTCTCTCAATTATTGCCATGACAATAGCTGCAATAGTTGAAACAAAGAGACTAAAGATAAGTAGATCTGAGCTTCCTGAATCACAATCATCAGCAGTTCCAATGAGTATCTTCTGGTTGCTTCCTCAGTATATCCTCCTTGGCATCTCAGATGTCTTTACAGTTGTTGGAATGCAAGAGTTCTTTTACACCCAAATGCCTAGTAAGATGAGAACCATGGGAATAGCTCTGTATTTGAGTGTTTTTGGTGTAGGCAGCTTTCTTAGTGCCCTTCTGATCTCACTCGTTGAGATTATCACAAGTGCAAGCAAACAAAGAAGCTGGTTCTCGGATGACCTCAGAGAAGCCCAATTAGATTACTACTACTGGCTTCTGGCCTTTTTAAGCACCATGAGCTTGCTAATGTTCGTGTGCTTATGTAAATACCACAAAGGTGGGAATACTTCTAATGTTGGAAATTGTAAATAACCTTCTTATTTTCCCAGTCTTTTCTGCATTGCAATGAAAGGTTTTATATGGTTTAGTCCATCAGCTTAGGGCCTGTTTGGTTACATGAATTCAGAGATTTAGTCATAATTTATAAAATTAACTGTTTGGTTAACCGAATAGTAACCACTCTTCACGTACATGCTAAGGGCCTTAAGATTAGTAAGCTCATAAGATCAATCCGATTAATTGAATACATCGATGTAGAAGTAGAACAGAAAATCCATTATGGGTATTATGCAATTGGGTGATAATTTAATCTTTTGGAGTTCAAAAGAATAAAACCAATTAGCTGATATCTTGATGAAAGGTTTATCTGGCCCATAGCTCAAGTTATTCAGGGACAAGCTTGTGTCAGTTCACAGTCGTAACTGGTTATGCTTGAGGAGTCGGGATTATCCACCTATATGGATTAAAATATTGTCCAATCCACAGATCTAGTTGCATGACACGTGTTCAATCTAAAGCATAATAGGTTCCAACACTTTCACCCAAAAAAAAGGATAACACTATTTATTATTATTATTATTATTTTTTTATCTGAGATTCATCCGGCCAGCTTTGCGGCGCACCACTATTTTTTAATATTAAAAAACTCAATTAATCTACTAAAATTTGCTACCTTTATCTCCACTTCAGTTCTTTCCCCCTCCCTTCCACGTCTCTACTACTCTTTTCTTCATTTCTTCTTCTTCAATCTCCCTCGCTTGCATTAGTTTTTTTAGGGTCTGTTTAGTTAATTGAGTCTGGAGATTTCAAAAATCTAGAGATTTCAAATTTATGGAGTCATGGTTCATAAAATTAATTGTTTGGTTATCGTGAATCTTTGGAATGAAATCTATAAATTCATCATAAAAAAAACATTTATGGAGTCATGGTTCAAATATTTAATGCTTTTATAGTAGAGTTGAATTTCAACTCATACCCATAATCTACAGATTCACGTTTTTAGTATAAAAATGTGAATCTCTAGATTTTATGAATTCAGGGATTCACACAACCAAACATGTATAAATCTTCCATTTGTAAATTCAGAGATTTCAAATCTCTGGATTCATGTAACCAAAGAGGCCGTTAAATATTTGACTTTTATTGTTTAAAAACTGCAAAATAGAATGAAAATTTTTAGAAAGTTATCTACGATGGAATCAAATTATTCAATGAATAAATCTAGATCTCTCAAACTTGGAAGTTAAATTGCTCTTTAATTTTCCATTGTTTTTATAATCAAATAAATCCTAACATTTGAACCAAGGAACGTTTATTCAGTGAAGTATTCTTAGTGAAGGTACTGTTTTGACAACCGGTACTCAATTGAATGTTTGATAATTAGAAAGCTTGCTGAATCGATATTACAATATTGGCTTTGGAAAATCGACGATTTTCCGGATAACTTAAAATTGTTATAGGTGGTTTTTATTTTCCTATCGTTTTGATAGGTCTGAGATGGGTAAAGCGAAAGGGATAGCTTGCTAATTTATTTCGCCGGAGTTTGGAAGAAGAAGAAGAAGAAAGAGAGAGAGAGAAAGAGACATCTGCTCCTTGAGTCCGAGGTGGCTTGCGCAGTTTTTGCCTGGAGAAGAAGAAGAAGAAAAAGAGAAAGGAAAAGAAAGATTTTGAGAGGCTAATACCGTCAGTTCGTTTCCGCCGAGATCTATTGAAATTGGCGATTATTCGCCATTTCGCTTTGGTTTTTATCCGAGCAATAGGGAAACAATCGAAGATTTTGTTGCAAGGGATCCCATCGATTTGAACTCTTCTAATTCAACACTTCATTTAAAAAAAGAGAGACTATGACGATAAGAGCATCGCTTTATTTTGTACTTATTTTTCTTAAAAAAAGTTGTGAATATTTTTCAAGTAATAATAGTAAATGTTTAAAATATAGAAAATAAACGGATGTAAAAAAGAAAGAGAGTATACATTGAGGAAGAGTCATCTTTTACGTTTTGAACACGGCAGAAAAAAATAGAAAACAACACATTTAAAAAGAAAATTTAAAATAATTTGATTTATTTTGGATTGACTACTAAGAAAACGAGGATTTGTCATGGAAAAATAGGAAACAATACATTTGGGAAAGAAAAAAATTAAGTAATTTGATTTATTTTGGATTGACTATTAGAAAAAGAATAGAGGTGTAAATGGATAATCGAAATCTGCTTCCGAATTCGCATCCATATCCGTTTAGGGGTATCCGGAATCCGTCGATTACTAATAGGATGTGAATATGGGATACCCCTTTCTTACCGATTAATATATGTCTAATAAAATTATCCGATTAAGTTACTTAATTAGATTTATTGTTCTTATTTTTATAAATTTTTACATTTAATCTGTATTCATGCCCATTTAGAAGAATTTATTTAAGAAAATAACTATTCGATTATCATCCGAATCCGACAGAATTCGTCCAAAAACTGATAAAATATTATCGAATCCATCCTAATATAATAGAATGCAGATATGATATTGCTACTATCCGGTCTGTTTATACCCCTAGAATTTATCATGTCATGACACCTTGTGACCATCATTCATGAAGAATTACGTAGAGTTGCCGTCAATCAACCAGCAAGAGATGACAATCACCAAAGACAGTAAGATTTGTCATGTCATGAAACCTTTTGATTCCATATATAAACGAACTTTCCCTCACAAACAATATACTTTATCCATAAATAATAAAATATATGTGTTTCCTCTCTATAAAAACAAGTTGACGCTTACAGTGATGTTGTTGCGTTCTAAAGTCAAATTTATTTATTAAGAAGGAAGTAGCGTGGAAGATGGACGGGTTCCCATCCCATCATCTTCCTTTCTTCTCATCCAACCAGGAATTATACAACTTTCCACGCCTCTTCTGTAAGTTTGAACGTCAAGATTTCTAAACTATTTTCATCTAATTAGTTCTGTAACTCCAGAAAATCTGATTCTTGAAATCATAACCCATTAAATCGTACCCACCAGTATTTAAACAGACCCACACAGAACTGAAAGAATCAAAAGAGGAAAGGTAAAAAAAATCAACAACTCATGTATAAGGAATCAATTACATGAACTAACTAAGGTGACCTTTACAAAGAAACAAGGAATCCTGTGAAAAGAAGAAGAAAAAGAAAACTATGGAAAGAGAAGATAAAGAAGCCGCCTGCATGCCCAGAAGGAAGAACAGAGAGAGACATCCAAGGATGGATGGCTCTTTAAATCAGTAATTATGAATTATTTCTTCTGGGTAGTCTTCTGGTACTTGTCTTTGATCCAATGGAAGCCAACAGAAGTGCCTGCCTTGACTTTCTTGAAACCAGTAGAAGCAACAGATTTGGTTTTCTCCAAACCTTCTCCAACCTTCTTACCGTACTTGGAGCCCAAACCTTCACCACTGGTATTACTCTTACTGTTGGATTGATAAGCTGAATCGTTGTAGTCCCACTGATCAGCCCATGATGCTCCAGACGATCTGCTTTTATCCATTATCAGTCACAGAATAGAGATTCAACAAGATTTCAAACCTTTGATCAGACAGAACTGGGTGATGAAGAAGAGAACAGGGAATGAATGAAGGAAGGAAGTATTTCTTTATCTTTTGCAAAGAAGAGTCGTTGAACACCTTGAGCAATTGAAATGCAAGGAAGCTTTCGTAATTCCTATCTTTATATAGCGAAAGTTGGAAATTTGATTCTTTAAAATAAGGAAGGATCAGATCACGTGGTGATGTGGCAAGCGTCATACTTGTTCTGTTCTGGAAAGGAAACACTCCGGTTCATGCACGCCAAGCCACGCCACGCCACGCCAGCCACCATTTTTAATCCTTCGGCTGAGAGGACTAAAATACCCCCAGATAACCCACGGTTTGGGAGGGTAATAAAAGACAACCTACTATTTGTCAATGATGCTATCTATCTGGAGTCAACGAAAAGAAGATTCCAGGTTGGTCGTTTCGATCGGCTTCTAGAAAGATCTACGAGGGTTTTAGTTTTACACGTGTGCATTGTGGACGCGTTTGTCGCACGGCTGAGGCGTATTTTAGCAAGATTACGCACCTGCTGAGGTCCATTTTCTAGAAAAGTTTCTTTCCAGCCGACTCAACCGGTGTGATGTAATAGTCTGCTGATTTCCGCCTAACGAAGTTCGGTCGTGTTTGGTTGGATAGAAATTGGGTAAAGGAGCTCATGGTCTAAAAGTTAAGAAAATATTTGGATGATTATTCCAAAGAATAAACTTGTTATTATTATTTTTTAAAATTTTTATGCATCATTTCAAATAAGAGTAAAATTGTCAAATTAAAGTTATTTTTTTTGCCAAAAACAAAATAACTTTAAATTAAAATTAGCAAAAACTTAATAATGTCAAATGTGGAGGGGAGGGACTTCGTAAGATTTCAATTTTGAAGAGAGCACACTAAGCTTTCAATGAAAATGGAAGAGACTAATGTGAAAATTTCTTTTGAAAAATATGTTAATATTTATTTAATAAGATGTTTTAAAAAAAATGAATGAATTCTATTTTTGGACGGCATCATCAAATAAATAGAATCCATTTGAATCCATTTGAGTAAAAAAAAAAGAAAAAAAAGATTTTAAGACTCTTTATTTTCAATTTTTTTGTTAAGAATATCTCATTAGCTAAGGGCATGTTTGGTTACTTAAGTCTGAAGATTTTAAAAATCTAGAGAATTCAAATTTATGGAATCATGGTTTATAAAAATTAACTGTTTGGTTAGCCTGAATCTTTAGAATGAAATCTGTAGATTCATCCTAAAAAAACAGTTATGAGGTCATGGTTCAAACGTTTAATGCTTTTAGGGTCTGTTTGGTTACATGAGTCTGGAGATTTCAAATATCTAGAGATTTCAAATCTATAGATTTCAAATCTATGGAGTTATAATTTATAAAATTAGATGTTTGGTTGTGGAATGAAATCTATGGATTCATCCTAAAAAACTATTTGATCGACATGATTTTTGTGAATGTGCAAATGTATAGCTTTTTTGAAATCCTTGATTTCACCCTCACCCATAAATCTGGATTCACGTTTTGAGTGTAAAAGGTGAATCTCTAGATTTCATGAATCTAGAGATTTTTACAACCAAACGGTATAATTCCCGATTCATACATCCCGAAGCCATTTGAAATCTCTGGATTCATGTAACCAGCCCGCCCAGTATAGTATAGATGGAATCTCTGGATTTCACCTCATAACTATAAATCTACAGATTAACGTTTTTAGTGTGAAAGGGTAAATCTCTAGATTTCATAAATTTAAGAATTCACACAACCAAACGGATATAATTCCATTTATGAATTTAGATATTTCAAATTTATGGATTCATGTAACCAAACATGCCATAAATCTTTTTGAAAATCAGTCAATCTAGAAAAAAAAATTTGTATTTCATTCAAAGGCAATAAATTGTCTTGTTGTCTCAAACAATAATTTTTTTATGCCGCCTAACACGAAAAAAACAAATTATGA
Organism: Hakea prostrata; assembly: GCF_041222555.1. Classification (NCBI taxonomy): domain Eukaryota; kingdom Viridiplantae; phylum Streptophyta; class Magnoliopsida; order Proteales; family Proteaceae; genus Hakea; species Hakea prostrata. Next base: position 11,565,696 of record NC_142607.1, read on the forward strand.
AAAGGAAAGAAAAATCAGAGTTGAAAGTTTTGATATACCCATGGAACTCTTTCACAAGAATCAAGAATCATAATTATTTGTCTTGAAAATTTGAAATATCATTTCCTTGTTTCAAAGTGTGATGCTCTTCATTTTTTTATATATTATTATTTTATTATTTATTAAAATATTTCAATCATCTAGGTTATTAAAGGATTATGATGGTTAAATCATGTGTCAAGATAGTTTAACTAAATGGTTCGAGTGTAGTTAAATGATAGTTTAAATAGAATTTAATTCAATTAGTATTTTGGTTGATATTAGACATCGCTTATGGGACCCAAAAAGATTGAATTAGACTAAATTAAAAACAAAGAAATTATAAATATAATTCTTTAAACTCGGAGATATTAATATTTACATCCTTGTGTGGGCTCTGCAAGCCTATAAATACGCCCATTAGTTTTGTATATGTATATCTATTATAATTAATAATGTGATATATAAAATTTTGTATCAGAGTTATCACACGTGAGAGAGAATTAGGAGGTGAGGTGTTAAAAGAGAGATGAGAGAGAAAAGGAATAAGATGAGGATGGTTTTTGCGTGGAGAGAGGAAGAAAAGAGGAGAGAGAAGAGAAAGAGAAGAATTTATAAAGAGAGAAGAGAAAGAGTAAAATAGGATTTTGCGTGTCAACGGAAGAAATACAAAGAAAAAAATAGAAGAGAGACGAGGGAAATTAAGAGGGGAGAGAAAGAGAGTTGAAAGAGGCAACAAGAGAGAGAATAGGGAGGGAACGGAGAGAGAAGAAAGAGAACAGAATTGAAAAGGGAATCACAGAGAAGGGAAGCATGTTTGATTTCCGAATATTTCAAAAATAATTGAAAATCATTCAAAATATAGGAGAAATGTAAGACTTTTATCTGAGTTAGGATTAATAGATGCACATGGAACAGAAATAGGTATGTGATATTGACTAACCTATGTATGTTATAAGTGGACGGTTCAACTTAGTAAATATCTAGCATTAATATGTTAATGTAATATTTATCTTATTCTTTTACCTATACAATATATGGAAGTACATGATATATTGCTTTGTAAATAGAACAGAAGTGCATGAGATCGACTGACAGCTTAAGAATTTGATTGAAAATTTTGAATTGAAATATTGATAATATTTTTGAACTGTTAAATTAGGAATTTGAAATGGTGTTTATTCTTGTTAAATTCAGAATTATCATTTTTTTTTAGAGCAAATTCCACGGCACCTGCTATAAAAGGGGTAAAATTCTTGACCACCCGCTATTACCTCTTAAATTACATGACACTTACACTCAAAATTATAAGTTACCCATAGTTACATTTTCAGTTAAATGGACGTGTAAAATGATCAAAATACCCTTACATTTAATTTTGAGTGTGAGTGCCATATAATTTAAGAAGTAATAATGAGCAATCAAGAGTTTTATCCCTTTATAGTGGGTGCCGTGTAATTTGCTATATTTTTTCTACTCAAATGATAGGATTGTATGGCTAATTGTATGAATTTTATCAAGTCTTATTTAAATAAGGGTAAGTGATAATTGAAATGCAAGAGTTACACATAAATAGATAGGGTGTAGTAATGCAAGGCTAAATAGAATATAAAAGGAAGAAAGAAAAGTGGAGGAAATAATAAAAATAAAGAAATAAATAAAATTTTAATGGCTTTTGTAAATTCCGGCACCTAGTGTACCCAAACGGAAGGCATGAAGGCGAGACGGAAAACGGAAAAATAGACTAGACTGATGATGACATCTTGTGGAGAACATTTAGCCTTGTGTCAAAGAAACTGAAAAGAGAACCTCTAAGAATAATATTGATGTCACTTGTGTGATTTAGACTGAGGGTGTCTTTTTTACAGGTAACACTCAGGTCGGATTAAAAGAAAAAAAAAAGGAAAAATGAGAAGGAAACTCAAATACATAATATCATAAGACTTTGATGTGATAATAGATGCATGATGATTTACCTGGTTTTCTTATATGGTTGATTATATCACTTACTAGGCCTACAAAACTCATTATTGTAAATGTTGATAGGTTCCCAGATACATGAGAAAGGCAAAGGTATTGGCATCCAAGAGTATAGTTTAAAGTAAATGATGAGAATTTCTTTTGCAACTGATGTTTTATTAAACTAGACTGTGGAATGTATATATCTTTTTTGAGTTTGTATGTATTTAACTAGGTACTGGGTGAAACTCAATGTCATTAAGACAAAATTTTGGATCGTATATATATGTTTATGAGTCAAACTGTAAAACAACTTATTTGTTTTCATCCTTGTAAATATCTAGTTTAGCACTATTTTTAGTGGCTACGAATAGGTTGATATTGAAATGAACTGTCACGTGCCCCTGTTGGATGTCCGTAATGTAGGCCCCACCAAGCTTGTGAAAACTCGGGGCATGACACAAAGTCTCTTCAAACGCAGCAATGACCATCACCTAATAAGTTAAAATGAAAGAAAAAAAGAAAAAATTAATGGTTATTTACTGGCCATATGTCCTCATGAAAGAAGTGAATGAGAATGTCGAAGAATCAACAACAAGAATATCAAGATCAAGAAGAGAATCCATCTGCCGAAACTGATTCTTTTGCCATCTAAGGTGTTAATTTAGCTACTAAAACCAGCATCACAAATTCACAATTTTATTTCTGTTTAAATTAGAGGTCTTGGTTGGGTTTAAAGAGTATATGGTTACTTCATTGGTTAGACTAGTTATTTCCACAGTCATAACAGCTTGTTTTGTTGTAATTAGCTAGCTTGTCAGTTTAAAAAACAGTAGAAACTTGTGTTGGCTCCCCAACTTTTTATAAAACTGAAAAAAAATCCATGTATCATGAGGATGGGAAAGGGAACAAAACCTGTTCTCTCCATAACTCCATTCTTTTAATTCCCCAAAACCTGCAACTGCAAAGAACCCTTCATCATCAAATTGTATGAAGCTCATCACCTACTACAACACAGAAGCTTCCACTCTTCAATAACTCTTAGACTGTTTCCTTCAAAAATTATTCAACAATAGCGCACGGTCACACCTTTTTTTTAGCCACGTGGCAAATTGTTGCAGCCCTAGTTTTTTTTTTTCCGTGTTAGTCAAGTCTTTGTCGATTACCTGGGAGTGGTTGCAGGAATGGTCGTAAGTGGCCAAATTTGCAGAAGCTAAGCAGCCCTTCTCGTCAAAATACCAACGCTTGAAAGAGAAAGACAGAAGCAAGTCAAATGCAAACGTCAATCTTTCCTCATTAACTGGAGTTTCAGCTTCAAGAAGAATAGAATCGAATCAGAACTTACAAATAGAGAGTCAAGTTGTGTCTGAACTTACAAATTGAATCGCTTTCCAGAGTAAAATGAAAGGATTTCAAACTCATGCTTTGGGAATTTCACTGGTTTATCTATGTCTTCTATCGACAAACGTCGCCGGCCGCCCACTCTTAGCCGGACCGCCGCTGCCTCATCCAATCAAAGGCAAGAACCCATGGGATTCATTCCAAAACTTCACCGGACATCAAAAAGGCGAACGCGTCGACGGCTTATCAGATCTCAAGAAATACCTTCACGAATTCGGTTACATGTCTCCACCTTCTAATTCTTCTTCCAATTTCACAAACAAATTCGACGACAGCCTCGAATCTGCCATCAAACAGTACCAGAAGAACTTCAATCTGAACGCCACAGGCCAACTCGATAACAGCACCGTTGAGCGCATGACAGTACCTAGATGCGGTAACGCCGACATTGTAAACGGCACAAACACTATGAATTCTCGCAAACCTGCTTCACATTCTTCGAATCTCAATCTCCACACCATCTCACACTACACTTTCTTCGAAGGAAAACCTTCTTGGCCTGAAAACCAGAGAAACCTCACCTACGCCTTCTTGCCCGGTAATAATCTCGAAGACAACACCAAAGAAGTTTTCGCACGTGCGTTTCAACGGTGGGCTGCTGTTACGCCGTTAACTTTCACGGAGATAGATTCGTATTTGAAAGCGGATGTCAAGATTGGTTTCTTCACTGGGGACCACGGTGACGGCGAAGCGTTTGATGGGTCGATGGGAACGTTGGCCCACGCGTTCTCTCCTACGGCTGGATTATTCCATCTGGATAACGCTGAAAATTGGGTGGTCGATGGAGATGTGACCACGTCGACATCAACGACAGCCATTGATTTGGAATCTGTTGCCGTGCACGAAATTGGGCACGTGCTTGGGATGGGCCATTCGTCGGTGGAGGGAGCTATCATGTACCCGTCCATTGCAGCGAGAGTGAGAAAAACCGAGCTCGCAAGCGATGATATCGACGGTATCCAGGAACTCTACGGCAGCAATCCCAATTACAACTCTTCATCAACACCGTCCACCACGCAGAAAGATTCCAGTGATGGTGGGGTCCACATCAAACATTCGCAATGGACGATGATCCTAAGTGTCGTTGCATCCTTTGTCCTACTATTGTAGTTTCTTAGTTTATCTCTAATTTTTGTTAATTTAATTTTGTGCATATGAGGTTTCATTTAAGATTGTAATATGTATTGTATAATTATTTTATTTAATTATTTAATTATTTAATTTATACATGTATGTAATTTTTTCAAACAATGTCCATAGAACCTCTCATTCTGTGTTAAGATTAATCTTTGAGAATTTTTTGCTGCTTAAACGAAAATTTATTGACAAAAGAACCATTATAATCAGTAAAATCAGCCTCAAATAATTGTAGACTCAACGGACTAATAAAAGATCGATTAATTGAAGATTCAATTAAAAAGGCTGATCTTGTCAAGAATTCCATCACAGAGTTGGCAGATCTTGGAATGTAATAAAACTTTAGAGACTTAAAAGAAAACATAGGATAAATAGTATCATGATAAATGCCTAAGATGCTAATTTGTGGAGGAGATTTATTTGTTAATTGCTGAATAAGCTCCAAATATTTCGAAAACCAAAACTAGAGGCAAGGAGAAGATCTAACGAAGCACAATAGCCTCCTTGATGAAGTCTAACTAACATGAAATCACAATACAAAAGCCTGCAATAGATTCTATTGTGCCTATATATATGCGTTGAGCTTCAGTGCTGCGCATTAAACACGCAGGACCGTGAAGCCGACGGTCGAAATCGAAATCGAAATCTCGCAGCATTGAAGTCCAGATGTATATATTAAGGAAGGAAGCCTCAAGGAGATTGAACTCATGGAATATCAAGAATTTTTCTTTCCAATTAAAAGCTTCCATTACAATTAGTCTTGTGACTCCTTATATATTACTTTATGAATTTTTTTAAGAGTTTCTTTACATATAATTCACTTTAAGTTGGGGTGAAACTGTTATTGCCTCCTTTTAACTGGGTTATATTATATGTAATTCAATCTAATATTATATATAGCACACAATAAAGCATCAATAAGTTTAAGTCCCAAAATATTCTGGTAATATCAATTTACTAAATGGCCCTTGTGTCTCATCCCAAACCTTTAGGTAGGTGAAGGGGACTTCACCCTCCTTCACCCTTCACCCATCTTCTACCTACATTTTGTCAAAAACCACCCGCCATCGTTAGAAACCACCACACCTCCTCCACCTGCCGGCTACCACTGCCTCAATCTTCCCCCTATCAAAAATCACCCACCACCTTCCCCTTGCTGGAACCATGATTTTTTTAGGTGATCCCTAGCCTCTTCACCCATCTTCTGCTATATTTGTATGTAGATGGCGAAGGTGTGAGGATTGACCTCTAGATCAACGAAGATGAGAAATCCATTGTGTCAATCCTCCTCATTGTTTTTTCTCCTCACAAACACGCTCCTCCTGTGGTCAGTCTCTCCTATATTTGTATGCAGATGGGAAATCAAAAATTTAGGTTGAATGAGCGATCTTCCCGTCTTTAACAAAGAAATCAATTCTACTTCACTATTTAAATCCTTTGTTTCCTGCTTTTTGGGTTTCGTTTCGAGATGAATTTATTGGGTTTGTGATGAAAATCACTTTATTTTTTGAGTTCAAATTTGAACTTAGTGGGTCCCACTTAGTATTAAATATGGGTTATGTGTTTGGTATCATTAAGAGGGCCTTGGGAGAGGTGAATGGGGAGAGAAAAAGAGAGTTTCTAGTGAGTGGAATTGAGCTATTGGTCTCCTTCTTCTTGTGGTTTTGCAAGAAAGGTGTTCTTTCTCTCTTGTATTCTTCTCCATTGCAACTCTATTTGAAACTTGAGCTTGGATTAAAGGGCTTTCTTCAAGAGCTTGAAGTTGGAAGGGTGTTTTCAAAGAGGTTTGAGAGGTGGTGTAACCGGTTGAGGTAACATTGTATTATTTTCAAATTTTATACTATTTTGAAGATTAAAATAGTGAATTCCCTCCCCATGGATGTAACTAATCTCAAATATTTTGGGTTAGTGAACCACATAAAATTCTTGTGTGTCGTTTGCATTTTTCTTTCATTCTTGTGGTGGTTTATTGTTTTTTACTTTGTGATTGTCTTCAACTTTTTTGCACAAGATCTTTGGTTTATTTTGTTTATTTGAGTGATTTGTTCAATTACCTAGATCCTTGGATTGAGTATTGTCTTCTATAGAATTAATAACTTTTTGTACAAGTTGAGGTAAAAGATCGAAGGAGAGAAGTACAAAGAAAGAAAAAGAAGTAGCTCAAGCAGAAGATTTAGGGAGCTGGGTGAGAGGAGACAATTTCTCAGAGCATCCACGAGGTTTTCGGAATGAAGAAATTGCTCGGGTGGACATGCGGGGCAGCTTTTTGGGGACAATTGGTGTAATTTTTCTGTTTGGGTTCAACATTTAGATGTGTTTTTAACTAACGGTCTCTCTCGCTATGCAATGGGGGCTTTGGAATATGTTGTGTTTGGGCATTTTTGTACTAATGTTTCCTAATATGCTTTATTGGTCCATTAATGATCACCTAAAACCAGGGTTCCGGCAAGAGGAAATTTGTGGGTGAGTTTCGACAGGGGAGGGGGTGTAGTGGTTTTTGGTATGACAAGTGTAGGAAGAAAATGAAATCCTTTCACCCACTTTATGGTTGAATACAGAATGAGAGACAGGGGGAGGGGGTGTGGTAGTTTCTAGCAATGGTGGTTGATTTATGGCAAGTGCAATAAGAAGATTGGTGATGGAATTTTCCTTCACCCACCTTAAGGGTTGGGTATGGAATGAGACATAGGGGGAGGGGTATGGTGGTTTCTGGCAGTGGTGGGTGATTTATGGCAAGTGTTAGAAGAAGTTGGGTCAAGGAAAAATTCATTCACCCACCTAAGGGTTGGGTATTGAATGAGACATAGAGGGAGGGGGTGTGGTGGTTTCTAGCGGTGGTGTGTGATTCATGACATGTGCAGGAAGAAGATGGGTGAAGAAAAAAATCCCTTCACCCACCTAAGGATTAGGTATAGAATGAAACACAAGGCAATTTAGTAAATTAATATTAGGAGAGTATTCTAATCATTTCATTAACTAACTAACTAAGGCTGTTAATTGTGTGTTGCTTGTAATATTAGAGTGAGGAATCTATATGAACACTCGTAAGATTGTTGTAATCATGAACTTTGTCAAAGCTAAAACATGCCTGTGTTACTTTCTTTAAGGTATTTAAACACCCTAATTTGTACAACACGAGTTTCAAGTGTGTCTTATTTGCAAGATCAGTCAGTCCAACCTTTAAAGTTGCACCATAGAAATGTTACTTTATGTGCAATTAGATTGTATTCGTTAGCTAAATAAAAAGACAATAAGGAAGGGTGATGGAGGAAGATTCATTATTCAAAGAGGAGTTTGAGTCTTGGTTCATATAAAGCTCGAATTGGTAAGTTACTCACTTTAGGTCACTTCCATATGAGAATGTACCTCACTAATGGCATCTTCTTATGTTAATCTAATAGTGAGAAGTTACCTTTCTGTATTAATCCGTAGCTCCAACTAGGGTTCAAGCTAGATTTTGCATCGTACATGGATTCGCACGGTACTGCGTTGGTGTATTCCTTACCACACAGGTAAATAATATATGTGTTTTCTATATATAAAGCAAATAATTGAAAGTATAATTTTGGGACAGAAATCATAATACAAAAGAGAAATAAATCAAACATATATTTATATTAAAATAATATACATAGTTTTTAAGCATTTTAAACAATATAACCTCCAAGAGGAATTTCAACCTAACTTCAAGTGAATTGCACGCAAAAAACTCTTATTTCATATTAAAATTCATCAATACCGTTTTCTTTGAAAACTCACTCCTGTATGATAATGACATGAGTTAATTCGAGATGTAAGAGTCTCAGCAGGAAGAAGAGAGAATAGAATGGGAAAGAGTAAGAGAATTTCTCATTACCTGAAAAAAGGAAAATAATACAAACCCAGCTTGCTGCAAATACTGTTCATGACACAACACGTCGGCGCCGGCACTTTGTTTAGCCACGTGGCAAATTATTGCAGCCCAAGTTATGGCCTTTGGACCAATCCGTATGAAATATTAGACAATCGGCTATCGATTACGCGGAGTCGCTTCGGAAATGGTCGTAATTAGCCAAATTTGCAGAAGCTAAGCAGCCCTTCTCGTCAAAATACCAAACCTTGAATGAACCAAAAACGAAAAAAAAAAAGGAAAGATGAAGGAAGTCAAGCGCAAATGTCAATCTTCCACATTGGATGGATTTGCAGCTTCCAGAAGAACAGAGTTGAACGTCTATCTGCTCACAGAATTCTCAACTCAACCAGAACTCTATAAAGTTATAATCTTCCTTCCCTCAACAACAATAGCTAAATTCTAAACACTTAAAACAGAGAGTTCAACTTCAACCTTACCTGAACCCAGTTCCTCTTTTCTCCTTTCCGGAGTAAAATGAAGTCTATAGCCGCCGCAATTTCACTGGTTTTTCTATGCCTTCTATCGACAAACGTCGCCGGCCACCGAATCTTGTATGATCGGAACAACAATAACTCAGCCGCAGCGCCTTCGCCTCATCCAAACGAAGCCAAGAATCCATGGGATTCGTTCCATAACTTCACCGGACGTCGAAAAGGGGATCACGTCGACGGCTTATCCGATATCAAGCAATACCTTCACGAATTCGGTTACATGTCTGCACCTTCCAATTCTTCTTCCAATTTCACAAACAAATTCGATGACAGCCTCGAATCTGCAATCAAACAGTACCAGAAGAACTTCAATCTGAACGCCACCGGCCAACTCGATAACAGCACCGTTCAGCGAATGACAGTACCTAGATGCGGTAACGCCGACATCGTAAACGGCACAAACACCATGAATTCCGGCAAATCTGCTTCAAATTCGAGTCTCAATCTCCACACCGTCTCACACTACACTTTCTTCGAAGGAAAACCTACTTGGCCTGAAAACCAGAGAAACCTCACCTACGCCTTTCTTTCCCGGTAATAGTCTGGAAGACAACGCCAAAGAAGTTTTCGCACGTGCGTTCCAACGGTGGGCTGCCGTAACGCCGTTAACTTTCACGGAGATCGATTCCTTCTTGGAAGCGGATGTCAAGGTTGGTTTCTTCACTGGGGACCACGGCGACGGCGAATCGTTTGATGGGCCGATGGGAACGCTGGCCCACGCGTTCTCTCCTACGGCTGGATTATTCCATTTGGACAATGCTGAGTATTGGGTGGTCGATGGAGATGTGACCACGTCGTCATCATCGGTAGCCATTGATTTGGAATCGGTTGCGGTGCACGAAATCGGACACGTGCTTGGATTGGGCCATTCTTCGGTGGAGGAAGCTATTATGTACCCCTCCATCTCGGCGAAAACGAGGAAAACTGAGCTCGCGAGTGATGATATCGAGGGTATCCAGGAACTCTACGGCAGCAACCCCGATACTAATTCTTCATCAACACCGTCCGCTACGCAGGAAGATACCAGTGACGGTGGGGTCCACATTATACATTCTCATTGGACGATGATCCTAGGTGCCGTTGCATCCTTTTTCCTACTATTATAGTTTCTGCTCACCATGGTGGGTCCCCCACCGAGCCCTTTTTCTCAATTTATCTCTATTTTTTTTAATTTTCATTTATACATTGTACTATATATTGTATCATTTTTGTTCACTTGTGCATTGTATTAAATTATTTGATTTATGCATGTATTTATTATTATTATTATTTTTCTTTTCAAAAGCTTCGAATTGGAGTAGAAAATTCCTTTTCATTTATCCTTCCGTTTGTATGCATTTCATATACTACATATTGTGGAATCAGGGTCAAGGTCAAATTTCATGTGTTTCGCTGAAGTACACAAAAGGGATGATTTCCCAGCTGAACTGATCTTGAACAATACTTAGATAATTCTTAGAAATGAGTCACCAAAAAGTCTCAAACAGAGGATCATCAAACTACTTTTAGGAATTGAATAAAGGAAAAAAAGTTATGTGGAAGGTAAAAAAATACTAATTAAAAGACTTTGCTTTGAGGGTAATCCAAAATTTGGATTGAAAAAATTATCACAAAATTCGAGATTTGGTAATTCTTTAAAAATAGAATTTTTTTTTTCTTTCCAAAATCAGCTCATCTGGGAAATTTTTCCTAAACAAAATATACATTTAATCGTGGCTAAATTGCTTTGTAGGTTCGATGAAGAATGAGCCAATATCCAAGCTTTTTCCAACCATCCAATAGCTCCCCTCACGTAGTTTTTTCAAATTTCGAATTGTACTCAAGATCCTGTGTTTTTTATTATCTAATAAATCGCTTAATGAAAGTAAATTAATATCTCAAAACTTCCACAATCTCTTCTTGAAACCAAGCATGAACCTTTTGATTCATTTGGCTCAAGTTCTAGCATTGCATGGGTCAATACACACAATGCTTGGCATCCATTGTTTACGGCTAGGACTACTAGGGTATCAAATCCCATTCACTCACCTAGCTTTTGTCTCTCAATTTCAATGTCGGCCTCACAGAGTGCTTTTGCCGGTGGTGTTCTTTCCGATCTCCTGGGCATTTTGCCGTTTGACTGTGCGTGCTATCTACATGACCTAACTCGTCAATAGGTTCTCCAAGAGCATTAAGAATTCGTTCAAGAATTGCTCTGTCAATCATTTTCATTCCCCTCATCAAGCCATCTATGCTCATAGCTATAGCTCTAACTCGATTATTTGGTAATAATTATTGTACCTCACAAGTCACATTAATTTGTTGAACGACAATATCTCGACCTGCCAAAATTGATAACATTCGAGATTATGTAAGATTATACAAGAAAGATCCTGTTTTAGCTCTCTCTTCAACGCTGTCTCTTAAATTATTCCTAGGAGGTCTTCCTCTACTAGATGATTTTCCATGTTCATAGAGCCTCTCATGAGTTTGGCCCCTAGGCAAAAGACACATCTGACATTTGCCCCTTCTCAGATATACTCCATCTCATGTATTTACAAATGTCCGGAGATATCCTGTAAATTCTCCAATACATTTTAGGATTCTCTCTGGCCCATCAAAAGGTTGCCTAGTTGGGGCTTGGGAGCCAAATTCAAAGGAAGGAGCAAGAGCCTTGAGGATGTATAGCATGGGATCTGGGTGGACATCTCATACCAGCATGAACACCGGTCAGTAGGGGCTTATCAGCTTCGGTGATGGAGCTGGAGGCACTCAAAGATGCAGTTACCTTGAGTTTTGGTGTATTCTCTTCAAGGCTCAACCAGAGACAATAATGCCTTAACATTTTCGTTGAACAACTAAGCATAGCAATCAAGGAGTAAGACAAGGGTTCAGAGTCTCCAGACTCGTAGAGTACAACATCATGTAAAATGAAACGAAAGAGAATACTTGAGTCTTGGGGCCAACTTTTAATGCCTGGGAAAGAGAAAATAATGCAATCCAACCTTGCTGCAAATACTGTTCATAACACAAGAAGTGCAGTGAAGAGAACATAAGATGAGATGAACTATTTGTTATCTGTGATTCGCAGTCCTGATGCTAATCTTTATCAACAGTTGGAACTTGAGGTTCAAAACCTGATAGATCTGTATACAACATTTCTTGTTCAGATAAGCATGCAACACAAATAAATTTTTTCCCTCTTCCAATCATTAACTACTGAGATCATCAGTAGGTATTGATCAGGCCATAAAACCCATTCATTTGGAAAGATCTACAAATGTCCTTAACACATATGATGATATGATACCCTCAAAAAAGAACAATATTCTCAGCTAGCTATTGATGCATCACTCATGAAATAAGTGCTAATCAATAGTTTAGGTAGAAGTTGATAAATTTGACTTCAACCCCAGAATTTCCTTCTCCAAGTATCAATGATCTTGACTCAAAAAGAGGACCCAGCTCATAAAGCTTAGGATGATTGCACCAAGCACTAATTTTTGTCGATTAAATGCCAAAAAATGTAGGGTCTAATTGTTTGAAATAGAAGACCATGCCTTCCAATCTCAAAGTGCAAAAAAAGAATAACTAAATAAATATCGAACCTATGGTGACACTGAAGGGTCAGATAGAAAAGCTTCACATAAATCCATACAGATATCTACTGTATGCAGTGTCTTACATCATTAGTGAAGCCTCAATGTACATTTGAGTCAAGCCAGGAAAGAAATAAGGTTCAACAGAGTTCTCCCTGATCTCCATCAACCAATATGCTTTTCAGCGACAGCAAAGTAAAACATGATTAAGGAAGCCTCGCATCCTTTTTTCATTTTGCACTTTCCCCAAGAGAATTGGCATGAAGAACAACTTCAACATGTATAAAACTACAACAGTGCTGGAGGTAACATGTAAACAACCCTATTAATTTAAGAAATATTTACATGCAGTCCTTCAATTGATTTCCATCTCCTATCGGGATCTTCTAGACATTGGAAAGTAGAATAACAGCATAACTCCAGTAGAAAATCACCAATTATGCTGCATACATATTTCTAAGAAGCTCAACCAGTAGGGAAAATTAGTTGGGAGTAGGAGGAAAATTAGGTGAAAGGGGTGACAGATTAATCAACCAAAAAAAAGACCATACTGAAATGAGAAGCCATGGTTTTGCAAGATTTATAATTCAAAAGGCACCTGCTAAATGATTAACAAGGCCACCACAAAGAAGATGAGGTGGGAATGACCGAAACCAATGACGGAAGATCAGGGTACATCCCTTAGAGAATGTAAACATTGTGGAGCGTCATAAATCACTGCCATGGGGTGGAAAAACTTTGTTTTGGGCCTTTGATATTTAAGTACTAAACCAATAGTTGAAGAAAGAAAATGAAGAGATGCCATCCTGTTTTTCTTGTTTTTGGTTGATTTTGGTTGTGGTGATGGAGGCAAGAGCTGAAAAATGAAATAACCTACTCTCAGATGTGATGCACTGTTAATACTAAAATGAAGCCAGCATCACAATTTATGCAGAGATGTGACCCTAACTGATATCAGAATCCCATAAAGCCTAGGATCTTATCTGCAACTTGAATGGGACAAGAAAAGTGCAATTTATCAATAAATCCCCCACACCCACTTGAACATGAAGTATTCAATAGCAAGACTGGACAAGCTGGAATAGAAAACAGAGCCAAGTAGTCCTAGAGTGAAATATTTAGACAACATTATCTTATTGAAGCAAATGTTCAAAATAAAAAATAAAAAGCTGCACATTACTTCTCAGTGTGAGCGGAAGAAGAATACTTCCTATTTCAGCTCTCTGAGTTTGCCAACTTGAAGAACCACCAAAAGAGAATAGATACTGTTTACTGAATTTCACATAAAAAAGAAAAAAGCATTGAATAAAATGTGACCTCTTCTTCTGAAATAGAATAAGCATTGCACTATTATACCTTCTTTGTTAAAGTTTACCTTGATTGTTTAACAAAATCTGCTCCGACAGCTTAATTATTTCAAAAATGATTTTGATAATACATGAACATTGTAACATTTACAAGCCAATGTATTCAAGATCGACCACCCAACAGCAGGAACAAAGTAAAACATCGTGTAAGAAACCAAAAACTACAACAGATGTTGATTATGCATTGAACAATGGTTGTATACAAAGTAGCAAGCAAATTTTTCTGTGTAAGCCAACAGGCAAAACTGTGTGAATAGCTAATTTATACAGACAACATGGAAGTGTTTCTATGTAAGCATAGGGATTGAAACCTCTCATTCTGCAAAAAGATGGCTCAAGAACACCTTACTAATGTGCACTAAGGCCATTAAGACCGCTTTCAGAAGCAATAACGGGAGCGTTCTGCTTCTCTGCATTATTTTCCTCTTTAATCTCCTCATCCTCATCACCATCATCCAATGTGAACCGAGAGTAGTCATCAAGCTTCTGCAATTCTGCACCAAGAGGCTTATAGGTTGTATAATCAGCACGAATTCCATACTTCGCAGCAAGAATCGAGTATGACCCAACAACCAAAACTACGATAAACGTAATATGGCAATTGAATTGAAGAGTTGCAATCGCTCCTCCCCTGTGATACTCTGTGTCTCCTTTGCAGGTGACCGTGTAATTAGCTCGACTCCTTTCTTCTAAAGAGCAGCCATGCGCCATCAAACTGGTAAAGAAAGAGAGAGCCATTTGGACAAACCATGTTCCTTGCAGAATTAAAGCGACCCCACGAGCCAATCGAGGGAATAAGGACTTGGGTATAGCCAATTCGTGAAGGGTAGTGAGAAAACAAACTCCAACAGGAAGAATTACCAGATTGAAGTAACGATTCTCGATTCCAGATGGGTCTTTCCTCCGAAGATAAAAGAAGATAAATTCTTGGCCAAACGCGAAAAGGGCAATCAAGTTTAGGAGCGACGAGGGTAAAGAAATCGAATCTGAGAAGTTGGTCAAAAACCCAGCTGCAGAATAAAGAAAGAACAGGGATGCGATCGATGCAATCTCTAGCTGGACAGCGAGGCCAATTTTATCGTTTGTGTGAATTGCGTCTAAAAAGGAGACCAGAGAGTTGATGATGAAGGAAATAGAAAGAACGGAAACAGCTATCAGAGTAACATAGGAGAGAGATGATTTCTTCGTTTTTCTTCCGGTGGCTCTTGCCGTCGTCGTTGCTGGTGCTAACGTGCCTTGCTCAGAGGAAGAAAGGGCAGAAATGGAGGGGTTCAGGTGCGCATGGGCAGACACTAGTGCCTCCCAAGCGCCGATTAGAATCAAGGCCCCTCCTCCTATTCCATAAGTGTAGAATCCGACTCCCATCTCTTCTTCTTCTTCTGCTTCGTTTTCTCTCTGCAAATGTTGAAGAATCGAGAACACCAGAAGAGAAGAATACCTGAAAATGGAGAGATCGTTTTGTCTTCTTGGAACTTTTAACGAGTTTAACTCAGCCGATTCGCCACGCCGAGGTGAGCGCCGCTCGCTGTGGGACCCATCCAAATAAGTTGACTTTTTAATATTCTAGAAGAGTTTATAACTTTATATTATATACGGCATTAGACATGCTGATTTTCGTTGGTCAAACTTGAAGATTCGACGAGGGGTCCCACAACTAGTCAAAAACGTCATGCTACCAACCGCTTAGTTTAAAATTCATGAAACCAATTAACCGATACGTACCGGTTTTAGTTATCTGCAGGACGATTCCGACACTTACTGAAACCGAATCGGTGGGTAATGAATCATCAATCATCTCTTCCAAAAGTTTTAATTACCAATACCTACTCAAAACAATAAATAAAATACACCACTGAACTTGTTATTTAAAATTTACCAAAAGCTCGCAAGGACCAAAATATTACCCACTTGGCCCATCATCCTCAGAGCAAAATGGATAAGCATCAATGGATTTCTGGTGCTTTAATCTTAAACAAAGAGACTTTAAAAAAAGAAAAAAAACAAACCTTAAACAAAGAGAGAATATATGAATATACAATCAAAGGAACTCTTTTTGTTTGGATTTAGTAGGATAAGAAAAGTTGGTTATCTCTAATGGCCAAAGGTTTGATACATTGATAGAGACTTAATTGTTTTGTAATCCATGATTAGTGGCACCCGATTAGTAAGATAATAACTGAATAAGAATAATTATTGTTGCTCTCTGTATTTTGGTTTTATTACTAATTCAACATCATTTTTAACAAAAGTATTATAGTTCCCTCCATTCTTATGGTGTTACGTATACAGTTGTTAAGTTTAGATATGTAATGTTTATTTTGTCTATCTCTCATGTCACCTTGAACAATACTAATGGAGATATTTGGTCATTTGTATTTATTGTCTTATAATTGGGGAGCCTAGGAGTAACTTTGCCAATATTTGTTGATGATCCTAAGTCTGCGAAAGACAAGGTTTGACGAGTCAGATGGATAGTCGACAGCAAAAAAGACTCAATTAAACCCTTTTTACATAGATTCAACAATCTTACATGATAAATGAATATCAAAAAGCAGGGAATTCTCTGCCAAGTTGGCAAGGAAAGTCCTTTCTAAAATAAAATTCCTGTCCGCTCAAAATGGTGGAATTTTTTTTGAAGGTCTACCAATTCACACCCCAAGTTTAAATTCTTTTTTGTCTGTCTCTTGAATGTAGGTCTACCTGCCGCTAATGCTTTTTTAACTCAATGGACATCAGTACAACTTGCTTGTGTACTATGTGGAGATCTGATGGAATCAATTTGTCATATTTTTATCGCTTATGATTGGACCAAGAGGATTTGGAGAGTGGGACCTTTGGGATTGAGAACTGAGTCTCTATCTCGAAGCTTTGTTTTGCAGCCATGGGAGTCCTTTTTAACAATCCAGACTTGGGATAAGAAAACGAAACTTTAGCTCCTTTCAGCATGTACTATAACGTATTATTTTGTGTGGTAGGAACGAAATAGTAAAGTTTTCAACAAAGAGCACCCAAACCCCAATAAAGTATTATTCAAGGAACAAAAATGGATTGAGTACTTAAACCTAGATGGAGGAAATACCATGTCAATTGATTCCTTAAGGGCCTGTATGGTTACTTGAGTCTAAGATTTTAAAAATCTAGAGAATTCAAATCTATGGAAGTGGTTCATAAAAATTAATTGTTTGGTTTGCCTGAATCTTTGGAATGAAAACCGGAGATTCATCCTACAAAAATATTTATGGAATTATGGTTCAAATGTTTAACACTTTTATAGTAGGGATGGAACCTCTGGATTTCACCTCATACCCATAAATTTACATATTCATGTTTTTAGTGTAAAAAGTTGAATCTCTAGATTTCATAAATCTAGGGATTCACACAACCAAACGGGTATAAATCTTCCATTTGTGAATCTAGAGATTTCAACTCCTTGGATTCGGCTACCAACATGCCCTGAATGTTCCTTATGGCTTAGTACTAATGCCGAAAACCTTGGATGGCTATATTAAAAATTTAAGGCTTGGAGTAATTTTGGCATGTCTTTCAAACCAACCTATACATGAAGTATGGTGCAATGAATAGAAGATACACGATCTACTACCAAAACCAAAGCAATCTTGGCCATTAGCTTTAACCGTTGTATTATTTTTAATATAATAAAATAATAAATGTTTCATTTTATTGGATTTATAAGTGCGGATTTTCTTTATTTATTTTACGAAAATATTTTTTATTTAGTCCCACATTGGAAACCGAGAAGTCGGAATCCAAGTTAATTAATAGGTGCTGCCTATTAATTTTGATTTATAATAATAAAACCCGCCAATGTGTGTATAGTGTACAAGCGATGGCTGTTTAGCACTTTTGGCTCACTTAGCATCACTTCAAGCGAGATCAGATCTAAACCGTGTATTTTGATCAACAGCAAATCTAAGGCAATGGAAGTATATATATATATATATATATATATATATATATATATATATATATATATATATATATATATATATATATATATGTATGATCAATTTTGACCATTAGATCATGCGGTCGAACAAGGAGCACCCATACGAACAAAGTCATGAACTATTCAGTAGAGGCACCTCAATGCCTATAAATACCCTCTAATTTCTCAACAGCAAGATATAAGAAAAATTTTCGAAGTTTTATCTATTCTTGGGTTTTGTCTGTGCCTTGAAATACACCCTCTGGTACCTCATAGCAAATTTAATGAGGGCGAATTACGTCTTAAGAATAACGACTATAGTAACACGTGCCTAGAAGTTCTTGCTTTCACACTGTGATCTCGTGCTCCTAATATTCATTGACTTTTACATTAACTACTTTGCTGCTTAGATATTAGTATTAACACAAAGATAGTACTTTTAGTACCTTTAAATGGTTAAGTAGAATGGCAGCTAACTCCTCTAAAAAAATTAAGTTTTAGACAAATATTAAGGTAATAGACCTAAGTCCCTATAGTTTTCAATCTCAAATGAAGTTTTTATCTATCATAAAATAATAAAAAATAATAATAATAATAATAATAATAATAATAATAATAATAATAATAATTAAAGAGTTATTTATTCCAATACTTATTATTATGAATAGTTCATTTTTTTCTTTTCATTTTTCTGATATGCAAAGTCAAAACCAAATACATTAAAGGGTTGGCTATTATTCTACCATCCACTTGGTAGAGTCAACTAATATGCCCATATAAGTTAAAGAGAACTCTACATGGACATCTGCTATATAGTGCTATTTATAAGATCCAAAAGTTGGAAGTACTAATTCATTGGGTTTATTATATTTGTTAAGATATCACAATTGGTGCCCTAAAAGACAATCAACAATTTCAAAACTCCATAACTAACTGCAATAGAAAGTCCCTTCCACTAGTGTGTAAAATAGTAGCTCCTACCATTGTCTTGTGTCAATGCATTAGACATGATCCCTTTTACACAAAACTAGAAGACCAAACTCCTTTCTGAAAATGATATAATAGTGAGACTTTCAAATTATTTTCAAAATGGTTTTTGTTATCAATTCAAAATCTTTTCTAAAACAAGAATAGAGTCTCATTAATCTTTCTTTTTGTTGTGTTTTCTTTGACTTTATAGTAGTCTTTGTCTTAACTAGTTAAAAGAAAAGATTGACATGATATAATGTATAAGAAAAATAATCACAACATTAGGTCTAAAATTTACTTTAGTATGCTAACTACAATCAACTACAATCAACTCTGGTAAAATTTACTTAATTTTTGTACTTAGTTATTATTATCAATTGTTAAGATAGAATAATTTTCCTAAGAACTTGATCTTCCTTTCTATGCATTATTACTTTTATTTTTTGTTATTGAGTATTTTTTGTTTTTCATCAAATCACATATGTCACACCCCACCCGCCGGCATTGGTAGGTTATAAGACTTCATACACATTTAAAATAAAAGACAGTTTATCATATCAATATATCAAATCATATATGAAATTGTAATATTACCTGTTTTAGTCGAAAAACTACTAAGAAATGTATTAAACCTCACAAGTAACCACTCCAGCAACCTTAGAGATCAACAAGATAAGGATTAAGAAGTTTCATTAAAGTTTGAGATCCAAATGGAATAAAAATCAAATTGACATGGCCAATGTGACCAAGCTGGTGGCTTAGGACAGTTGGTTGGGCCAATCGACCGCCCCTCTCTTTGATAGAATTCCAAGTCCGAAATTCAAACTTTTGGTCACTCATTATTGATCTGATTTTGGGATGATTCAAATCCAAATATTGTCCTTAGAACTCCAGAGAGGTCATCACACTCTAGATTATAGAAAAGGAAAGTCTAAAATCCACTTCATCTTATTCAACAAAATCAACTCTTGATCCGGGTATAGGAAATCCATCTTCAGGCGTAATCTAGTTGAGATCATTGATGGGAAGGATTCTAAATATTCTAAATCACCACTATAGAATTTTAGAGGGAGGAACAACTAATTCAAGTAAGAAGAGAGTGTGATTAACTAACCTCTACAAGATTTGAAAGTCAAAGCAAGATCCAAGCCTTCTCCACGAATTGAGGGTTCTTCACCACTAACCACTTGTACACAGTAACCATCCACAGCAACCTCCACGAATATAATAATACTAAATTAGGTCGTAGATGACTATTTATAGAGAGTTGGGGGCAAAACAAGGTTTAAATCTCGCAACCAGACCGACCAGTCGCTTGGGGCGATTGGTTGGGTCAATGACAACCCCCTAGTACTTTTCAGTACTTGGGTGCTTTGCTCTCCTGGTTAATCTCCAATACCAATTTAGCTTAAGCCAACACGTGGGGGGTTCTTACCTTGATCCTAGACATCAAACTCGACTTGACTCAAGCTAGAAATCCATATGCTCAGTCCATCAGGGTTTTCACTAGATTTTCTTCGAGTTTCTAATAAAGTAGGTTCTTTATCAACACTATCCAGATCTATGGGCTCATGGTATGAATCATGGGCTTCAATCTAGACAGCCCACAGCTTCTTCCGGCTGGACTTTAGGTACTCAGACCTACAATACAAACCCTAGGTTAGAATTACTAGGATTATTACAACATATGTCAAATCAACCATTTTACCTTCTCTCTTTTTTTTCCTTCTTTTCTTTCCCCAAACACCACACTTTCCCCACTATTACAACCCACAAACCAAACACTTCCTCTTGTAATTCATCTCCTGTTCCCAACCCTCTGCTTTGCTCTCAGCTTCTATAAAGCACAGCTAACAAGGCAAAAAATTGGTGTCCCCCCCCAATATAATTTTAAACCCTAGGCATCAAAGTGTCAATTTGAACTCTTTATAAAAAGTGATTAAAATTTATTTGTATTCAAGGAATTGTCCAAGTGACACCCCACCTCTATTGTATGTGGAGCATATAAACTTCTTTTGGTTGTTGCTTGGTTTATTTTTCAAAAATTATTTAAGGAAGAAATAAAAAATTTATTTTAAAATGATTTAAAAATCATTAATCATCTCAATATTTTTAAGAGGTTTCATTATCTTGTTGCTGTAGAATCGACATATGATGTAAAATATTTAACTTCATTGGAAAAAAATGCATGTTATAAAAAAAAAGTCAAAAAATAAGAATGTATATTATTTAACATTGTAACAACCAATAGGTATCTTAAAAATAAACTCTTTATAAAAGTAATTATTTTGTTTGTAGTGATTTTGAAGTTATGGGGAAAATGATGTGCACGATAACAGCATCATACATTCCTTCTCTACTTGGTGAATTATGATTTTAATTTTCTTACAAAAGATTATAAAAATTTCTATTTTATTTTAATTGAAAATTTATCCTTTGACTTCTTGCAAATGGAGCCTTGAAAGAATCTCTTAATAAAGATATACAAACCAGCAAGTAATTCAAAAATATGAGAACCATTAATTATGAAAATTAACTTAAATAAGAACAAGTTGTGTGATAAATAATGGGAGAGTGAGCAAGAGACCAGTTGGGTCATGAAAATTTTATTTGAATACAATCGTTTGTTCATCTAGTGGCCGAAAGGATAGGAAGAACAAGGCTTCAAGAGAACGTAGACGAATTAAATCCACATATGTGCATGATAACAATGTCATAAGCCCTTTTATATTCTCTTTTTTCTTGATATTTGGTCTTTGATAAATTATAATTCTTTCTGTTTTACTTTAGTAAACGTTTACAATTTAAATTTCTTGCAAGCAAAGCCTTGACAGATTCGCTTAATAAAAAACATACACAACTTGGAATTATTATTACAAGAAATAATTATGGATACTGAACTAAAATATAACCAAGTTGTTACTCAGATCTGATAGAGATCGACTTCCCCACATTAGAATTCATTAAAGATTGTATTGAAATATGATCCTCTCCTTCTTCCCAAGAAAAATGAAATAGTAGATTACAAGGATATAGCCAGGATGTGAAGCTAATCTTCCCCAAGTTCTTTATTTTAATCAAATAAAAAATAATTGATTTGCAAGCATTAATACATAATGTTCATGATGAGTTGTTTGTTTTCAACCACAGAGATATCATCCGCATAAGCTGCAGTTTAAGTCAGTTTGCTCAAATGCATAAAGAAGCCAAGAAGGGAATCATAGCCAGCATGGATGATATTTTTGTTTTTGTTTTTTTGGGTAAGAAGTTAAAAAATTTCATTCATTGAACTTGAAAGAAACATTGACACACGAAGAAGAAGAAGAAGAATACAAAAGATAGATTCATTAAACACAAGGTTCTATCCAAACCAAATAGTGAACATTGATCAAATTGTCGTACATGCAATAGATAGGGTCATCCAAGTTAAGGGATGGATCAAGCCTGATAAACCCTTAGAATAAGTGTTGTAACAACTACAACAACAATTAAGCACAAGAGATACAAAATACATATCATCCATCACAAACACCTAAAGATGCAAAGATTCGTCACAAAGACAAAGGTTAACACGCCACAAGGGCAGAAATGCGACATTCCACAGGGGTGGAGATAAAACTCACCAAAAGGGCGAAGAAACACTGACGGCAACTCAGTTGTCGCGGTGGTGGCACCAGTAGTGTTGCGGAAAAGGTTGTCATTGCGGTGGATCTGAAAGAGATTGAGTCCCTTTAAAGCAAATAGGGTTGGATCTCGGTTCTAGACTGCCATCCCACACTGCCGTAGACACGGAGATCAGCAGCAACACCATAGAGAGGTGATCAACAGTCGCAGCAGAATAACCTTCAGATCTGCAGGATGCACTTCCAGATCTAGCGTAAAACCTTCAAATCCACGGGATACACGAGCAAATCTCGCATCTACCGTTTTTTTTTTTTTTTTTTACCAAAAGCTTCTACCGATTAGGGAAAGAAGCAGAGAAGAGACAGGGAGAAGAGAGAGAGAGAGACAGAGACAAAAGGACGAAGAAGAGAAACAAGAGAGAGAGAGAGGCAATGAGAGAAACGGAGAGAAGGCAAGGAAGAAAAGAGAGAAACAGAGAGAAGACAAGAGAAAAGAGAGAGAGGACAAAGAAGAAGAAGAGATAGCAGACCGTTAGTTTCTCTCCACCTCAAAACGAAGCCTGCATGGGATTGCTCAAAGAGGCGCTGTCACTAGAGTTCAGATCACAAGACCCTTCTGCATGGATGATACCCAAAGAACTCCCGGATCCTTCACGACCACAAGCAGCGAGTGGGGCCCACGGTAAAACACTTTTTGGAAAAAGAAAAAAAAATTTCACCAGTGGGGCCCACGGATGAAATTTTAAACTTTTTGTGGTTCCTCAAAAAGGGTTTTTGACCGAAGATCCGAATTCTTGTCACTAGACCCTTTCTGCATGGATGATACCCTTAGTGGCTAAGAAAAATTTCTACTCATAACAGTTGCACAACTAATTACGATTTGACTCATTTTGAGAGAAAATTGGATTGAGGATAAGTTGAATTATGTGGATGAGTAGAAAGGAATGTCAAAGTTAGGCTTTATTTGACTTGCTAGGGATGATTCTCTAGTCTCTCTCTCTCCCTCTCTGTCTCTCTCAATGCTTCAAGCTTTCAACAGTTCAACAGTTCAACAGTTCAACAGTTCAACCCCAACCCACACGGTTTTCCAGTTTTCTTGACATTACCCCTTCTCTCTGAGTTTCTCCCTCTGTGGCCCTGGCTGTGACCCACCCATGGTATTATGGAAAACCATCTCTTGTTCCTCTTGGCATCTTTGAAACTTGATAATATGGCCCACCCAAAATCTCTCTCTCTCTACCTTCCCCACTCCTTCTTCGTGTATATATATTCTATAGCTTCATCATATCTCACAGCCATTGCCAGCTCTAATCCTCCTCACAACTCCATCTCCCTTAACTCCACTCCTTCCTCCTCTCTCTGTTTGAATAAATCTTCATCACCCCTCAAACACTTCACCATTAATCTCTCTCTCTCTTTCTCTCTCTCTCTCAACTGCTAGGAGCAGAAGAAGGTGAAGATGGGAATAGTGCCATGTCCATTGGCATGTCACACAGAGAAGGAATCTCAATCAGATCCAAACCATCATCACCTCTGCTCAGAATCAACTTCTCTCTCACCACAATCAAGTCTACCCTCTCTTCCTTCTCTCAGCCCACAACAGCCCCACCACAACCACCACCAAACAACCTACCACTGCATCTCTACACTCCAAGGCCACTCCTCCCAAGTCTTCTCTCTCTCCCTCGCCGGCAAATTCCTCTACTCTGGCTCCTCCGACAGTGAGATTCGTGTCTGGCAACGCCACCCACCTTGTATTTCCAAACCCAACTCCCCCTCTACAATCTCCAGCCATGACAATCAAAACATCGTCGCCTTCGTCAATGGCGCCGTCAAGTCCCTCGTCGTCTCCGGCGATAAACTCTTCAGTGCTCACCAAGATCACAAAATCCGCGTCTGGAGTATCAACAACGACAGTAACTCCAAACGCAGCATGTACAAGCATTTAGCTACTCTTCCAACACTAGCAGATCGTCTTCTTCGGTTCCTCCCACCCAAGAACCACATCCAAATCCGCCACCACAAGAAATGTACATGGGTTCATCACGTCGACACCATCTCTGCCCTTGCTCTCTCTCCTGATGCATCTGTTCTCTACTCTGTTTCATGGGATCGAACCATCAAAATCTGGCGAACCCACGATTTCAAATGCTTGGAATCCATCAATAACGCCCATGACGATGCCATCAATGCCTTAGCCTTATCAAATGACGGTTACGTCTACACGGGCTCTGCAGATACCAAGATCAAGGTCTGGAGAAAAAACCCAGATAACAAAAAGCATTCCCTAGTGGCCACTCTTGAGAAACACAAATCTGCTGTTAATGCTTTGGCTCTTTCCACTGATGGGTCTGTGCTGTTTTCCGGCGCCTGCGACCGATCAATAGTGGTCTGGAAAAGGGCCGCCGCCGGAGAAGAAGGTGGACACATGGTGGCAGTTGGAGGTCTAAGAGGACACAGCAAGGCCATTCTCTGCCTTTCAATGGTATCGGATTTACTGTTCAGTGGATCAGCCGACAAGACTGTCAGGATATGGAAGAGAGGATCTGAGAACAGTTACAGCTGTTTGGCTGTTTTGGAAGGTCATAAAGGACCTGTAAAATGTCTCACAGCAGCCATTGATCGTTATGATTCTGTGAACAAAATCTCTGCAGATAGCATTTCTTATCTAGTTTACAGTGGTAGTTTGGATTGTGACATCAGGGTTTGGCAGATTATGGTTCCTTTACAGTAAAGCTTCTTTTCCCTTGGTCTCAAGCTCAACTTGCAGGTTTCTTTTTTAAAATTTCCATGATCTTAGTTCCTTTTCCCCAAGCTTTGGACTCTAGTTTTCATTTTACCTTACTTCATTTTTAAATTTTTTTTCCTTCAATCCTTCTGGATTGCTGACACGATTGTAAATATTAGTTAGAAAAGTATATTAAATTTTTTTTGTTTTTGTGGGGGTGGGAAAACTTGTCATTTGATATATAATATACTTAGTTCGAATTTGTAAAGCCTGATCTTATCTGATAATCTTATCTTATTTAATGATAAAAGCATTTCCCATAACTATGTGAATTTATATGAACAAGTAAAGCCTGAGTTTCTGCTCCGAAAGAGTTGACAATAAACCATGACATTAAGAGT
This sequence comes from Hakea prostrata, assembly GCF_041222555.1. NCBI lineage: Eukaryota > Viridiplantae > Streptophyta > Magnoliopsida > Proteales > Proteaceae > Hakea > Hakea prostrata. The sequence continues at coordinate 11,591,206 of NC_142607.1, forward strand.
TAGAACCTTTAAGTAGTAATATCCAATTCACTTGACACACTTAAGTGTTTATTTTATTTTACTTTCCCCCCTCTTTTGGTAAGCAAATTTTCATTCAAACCCAAAAGTTATAGGCAAGGAATCTGAAAATTTCATCTATCTACAAAGTGATATTGAACCAAGTTGTCACACTTGAGATTAAGAAACTTCAATAACACCAACTGAAAGGAAAACTATGTCTGACACTAAGACTAAACAAACAAAAGGGTTGCTTTACTTCTCTCATATAGTAGTGTATCCAGCTTCAAATTATCAGTTTCAGCTGCAATATGATAGAGATGCACAATCCCAGCAGCTCCAATTTAGGTGTGCTTCAGTTTTATATAATTGATTACCCAAAACAAAAATGGAAGGCACATAGTTCTTAAGTAGCTTTAGTTACCTCATGGGCAAATTGGGATCTGCCTTCAAGCCAAAGTGGCAGCATTGTCAGACTTTAATTTGCATATCATTAGAAACCCTTAGGAGTTTCACTGTTGTGCTGGAAAAGAAATGTTTTTAGGTCATCTTAAGAAGGAATAATTTTTTATATAATTTATACGTAGGACGGGGCATTGCTCCTAGCCTCAAGAAGATTCAAACTCTTGATTTCATAGTATGAAACGGTCTTTGCCAAATGAACCAACCCTTCGAAAAAAAAATTTGCAAGTTTAGAGGAAAATTTGTCTTATGATAGAAATATGAGGAGATTAAATAATGTTCAGTTCACTTTCAATTCATCACAATCTAATCAGTCATTAACATGCTCTGGAATCTTTATCAAAATAAAAAATAAATAAAAACTAGCTCTAGAGTCTAAGTGCCTAGCCTACCATTTGTGATGCCTATAGTATTTTATTTTTCAAAATTAGACTAATGATAGGATTAAAGAGAAGACCATACGAAACCCACTTAGATTCCATCCAAACTTCTCTCATTGTTCTCCTTTTTTTAGGTAAAATGTAACATTTTTCAAACACATACATGCAACCAAACCTTACAAGGTGGTTGAATTAGAGGAATGTCAAAAGAACCCAAACCAATGGAAGATTCTCATGGAACTACGTTTTCACACACAGATCTCTCAACTAACTAACCCAATTCTTCTTCTTTTTCATTTTTTTATTTTTCTTGGTGAAAACTAACTAAGCCAATTCAAAAGCTTGAAAATTAGGTTAAACTGTTGCATCAACAAGTAACACAAGTCATAAACTTAGGTTAGCTGGACATTGACCTCTAATGATATATACTGCAACTCGTTCTAATATTCACTATTCTTACCAAAGTTCCAATCAAAGGTCTGACCCACACAAATGGCATTGAATGGGCTTGGTGTTCAATATAAGAAAAAAAAAATTCATAAATATATCATGTGAGAAGGTGATAGACTGATAGTATATCGACATCATGGAAATTTCTCTTTCACTCATATGAAATGTTTTCCACATATGAGTTTTATGTTTGGCAAGTTCAAAGAAGAAATTAAACAAAACCAATTTGCTATATGTAATGTATTCCTTTTTATAATAATAGAATCCATTGATGGAGAATCTTATCCCAAATCGAAGCTTTCAAGGTAGAATTTCTTTCAATTGAGTTTAAATACATTAAAAGAACGTATATGCTATCTATCTTGCGTGGGTTCATACCATTTGAAACTGTCCAAGGTTTGATGGAATTCCCCTCCAAAGTTTCTTGATTGACTCCTCCCTCATTCTGAGCAAGGAGGATTTCTGCTGAGTTCTTTGAATAAAGTTTTTCGGTTGACCCAAAAAAAAAAGTGAAAGAAATGATGATGATATCAAACAACACAAAATTAATGATCTAAGTAACCACAGAACCCTTTCAAACTTTTTGATTCATGGGAAAGAGTTTATTTTCCAACAGGTTTAGTAGGGAAAGAGTTTATTAACTATCCCTTGATGGATTGGTCAATAATCTCTCCCAGTAAAAAGTTGGGATGTCTCCACTGCTTAACCTCCTGGTTTGACTGGTTTAAGATTTCAGTGGATCTAATTCACACAAAAGGTATTGTTCATAAAAGATTAATGACCCCTGGAGAAGAAATACTTTCAGGATCAAAGATCTGAATTGTCAAACATGTTCCTTCAAGTTCTCCATCAAATCAACATCATATCTCTTCTTTGGTAACTAAATCAACATTATATCAGTTACCCAACCAACACAATGAAGGATGTTGTCCCTTCCAAAGTATCAATAAGCAACATAAACAGAAAACATTTAGTGCAACGGTACGACTCTGTCGGCATAACCTGAAAGGTTTCAACTCCCATCAGTGTATTTAAAAATAGTAATCATAATCCCATTAGTGTTACCATGAGGAATTTCTTATTCATGGAGTAACCTCACCAATGAAGAAGGAATTCTTCATTAACTGGTGAAGGAAATCCTGGATCCTGAATATTAGAAGATACAACAAAGATACTGTTGCAACAACCTGGGACTTGCATCATTCATGACTTTGGAGAATGCTCATGATCCAACTTGCAAGGCAACTGGGGAATTCCATCACTTGGCTGTTGCTCTGACAAACTTATAATCTTTTGAACTTCCTCATGGGATAAGTACCTTTTTCCTCACAGTGCTTGTGGTGCCAATGAGGATCACCCTTCCAGTAGCAAATGACATTGGGAAGGCACAACACGATTTCTTACATGCCCAAATCAGGAAACGACTGACACAAATTCATGTTCTTGATTTTTAATGCAACAAGATGACAAACAGAAGCAGATAACTTCAAAAGCAATTTTCTTAACTGGGGGAACATGAATTCTCATTATGGTGATCGCTGATGCTCTAATCTGGATCGAAGGAGCAGTCTTTGTCAACCAACCAGTACCAATCACCCATGAAGTTCTCCACATCATTAATGACTTCCAGAATCCCCTTCCATTGCCTACTTCATACACAAGGGGAAAATAACAAAAATAAACTTGCCAAAAAAGGGGGCATATCATATGGTTCACCCTACTTGAACAATTAGTAAATAGAAGTGTTAAACAGGTAAAACAAGGGTAGAATAGGCCGGATTACTCACAACCCTAGATGGTTTTTAATACTGAAACAAATTCAACCAAACCAACGGACTAATTTGTTGAACAAAATAATAGTAGAAGATTTGTAAACACACGTTGTACCACATCTGTGAAGCTGCAGAATAAATAACCTCAGGGATTTGTCAAAACATTAGCATTGAAGACAAGCCTGGTAAACAATATACTTGAGGCTTGAGGCACCTGCGATAACAAGGACAAGTATGCTTAAGAATGAAAACAAGAAGATGAAACTTGTGTCATCACATTCCCACCTGCACAGAAACACTGCTAGCACAAGACCATAGCATTTATTCACAGAAGATGTAAAATATAAATTGCCATAAAACAGATCCACTTGCCCAAAATGTCCCACCAACCCAAGCCCTACACAGCACAAGCCTTCAACCCATGCCCTACACAACACAATAATCAAGTAAAGCTTAAGCTCCATTGGATTCAGGTGGCCAAACTTTCCAACACAAGAAAATGCTCCACTAACTCAAGCAATATCTTTTACTAAAATAAAATGTTCACCATAGGAGACATACTGTCATGCCTTTAGGGGTATATTTTGGATTAGAACGTACATAAGGGAGAGAAAAAAGGAACACAGTCTGCCGAAATTCAGTTCTTTTTCTGTCTTTTCCAACTGCAATTAAATTGAGAAGCACAGGTCAGAATATAATAAAAAGAATAGCAATGACCAAATAAAGGAAGTAAGGAATAAGCTTTCACTGAGAACTTACCAAAAGCAAATACTGCTGGGAATCAACCCCAGAAGGGTGGAGCTCATCGGGATAAGCAAGTGGAGTTGATCTTCTTCCAGCAATTTGTTGTCTAGCTATCTGAATGGCTTTTACCCATCTTCCATACTCCATTTTCACTAATTCTCTTCATTTCAATCAAAAAGAGAGGGGAGAAAACCTAACTGTTGGATATGCAAACTGAACAAATACACTTCAACTACAATTTCTCTGGATGTGTTTCAACAGGCAAAATTCTTGGGAAGAACACTAGGAGATGTGCTCCTCTTATGGAGCCATCAGTCCTTCAATTGTGTAGGAAAGAGATTCTGCCCAGTCTGCTTTGAATAGTAAAGTCTGAAGTGTATGCATTACATCATATTCTGGATCAAGCTTCCGCTGCCAGCCCTAAAAGTTATTAGACAAATAAAGGGGAGAATTAGAAGGAGCACAGAAATTTCAATAAATTGGAGCTATTCTCTCAGTGTTTTACATTAGTCATAAAACAGTATATGCTTTACAAAGACAGCAAAAAACTACTTTGCCAAATCTTATTCTGATCAATTGGGGCCAGCAATAGCTTTTTTTAAATGCAATATGTTGACATATTATCCAAATAACCTCTCAGCAAAAATTGCTGGGGAAAGGCTGCATACGAAAATTACTCCCCCCATTCTGCTGGTGCAGAAGGGGGGGGGTAATTGAAAAGTAGTTTCATAGTTTACCTCAAAAAATAAATAAAAACTTCAAAATCCTCAATTGGAAAGTTTGACAGATGCTTGCCAGTCAGGAAAAAATAGGCGGATAATGGAACAAATTTTAAGCAAAAACAATGGAGCCAGCAGCATGTGTTGTAAGAATAAGAACTGAATACTCAGAGAAAGTTGTTTCATTCACATCCCCCAATGGGAAATTCATAGATTTACAATGGTAATCCTTTTTGAGTAGGAAAGAAAAATAACACTTGAGAATGAAAAGGAAAAAAAAATCTAAAACAGATTAGGAAACATAACTAGCTAAAAAGCAGCAAAAACTAGAAGATGCAATATGAATAGGAAAGGAATTTAGCCCTCTCAATTTCCAATGCTAGCGCTAGCTAGCACCAGAATCAAGAGGACCTTTTGGCCCTCTCAATACTCACCCTCAAGTTGGGGCGTAGATATCACACATTGCCTAACTTGGTCAAAATAGGATGAAACTTATGCCCAAGTAACCCTTTGGTGAAGAAGACATCTACAACTTGATCTTCAAACTTCACAAATGACATGAGAGTATGTTGCTTTCCAATTTTTCTTAATTAAAAAGACTATCGATCTCCACATGCGTTGTCCTGTCATGTTGCACTAGATTGTTGACAATAATTACAGGTGCTTTGTTGTCACAATATAGCATCATGAGAAGGGGCACTGGCACACCTAGATTTTCTAGTAGAACATACAACCATAATACCATAATAATTCACATACCCCTTGAGGCATAACTCGAATTTCTACTTCAGCACTAGATCTTGCAACAACACTTTGCTTCTTACTTCTCCAAGTAGCCAGATTCTCACCAACTAAAGTACAACATTCTGAAGTGCACTCCTGATCATGTGAACCTCCCTAGTTTGCATCAGTAAGCTTCAATGTAGAGATGATCATGTGGGGATAGGAGAACACCCTTGTCTGGAGCTAATTTCCAAATAATGAAGAATTCGGGAGACGACAGGAATATGATTGGAATACATGAAACTGACTCACAATACTAACAGCAACAGCAATATCAAGCAGTATATGAGATAGGTGGCTAGCTTTCCCACCAGCTGCTAATAACAACCTTTATCAACAGGTTCCCCTTCTTTAAACAGTAGCAACATCAACAGTATTACTTGGATGACAACCTAGTAAGCCTATTTCAGGTAACAAGTCCAGGACGTATACTTTTTGAAAGATAGAAATATGCCTTTAGCCGAATGAGTAACTTCAATCCACAGATAGTACCCCAGTTTTCCTAGATCCTTTATTTCAAACTCATGACTTGAGAACTTATCTTTCAATTTCAATATTTCTTCACCATAATTGCCTATCACAACTATATACAACAACAACAACAATAAGCCTTGTCCCAACTAAATGGGGTCGGCTACATGGATTCTTGCCCTCCAATCATTCGCTCGAGGCCAGCTAGATACAAGGCCTAAGCTATACATATCCTTTCTCACCACTTCTCCTAAGGTTATCTTAGGTCTACCCCTAGCTCTTCTAGTTCCTTCAATATGGATTATATCACTTCTCCGTACAGGAGCATTTATAGGTCTCCGTTGAACGTGGCCGTGCCACCTCAAACGACTTTCTCTAAGCTTATCACTTATGGGAGCAACTCCTAAACCAACTCTAATATGATCGTTTCTTATCTTATCCATCCTAGTTTTGCCACTCATCCATCTTAGCATCCTCATTTCTGCTACACCGAGTTTATCTATATGATTCTTTTAACAGCCCAACACCGCACCATACATCATAGCTGGTCGAACAACAGTCCTATAAAATTTTCCTTTAAGCTTTAATGGAATACGCCGATCACATAAAACCCCGGACGACCTCTCCACTTCATCCACCCTATTTTAATTCTTTGGGAAACCTCATCTTCTAAATCACCTCTTTTACTTATGATTGAACCTAGGTACCTAAAACAATCACTCGAGGAATCTCTTTATCGTCAAGTATCACCACCTCATCATATGCCCGATCATGACTAAAGTTACAAACTAAATATTCCGTCTTGATCTACTAAGTTTAAAGCCTTTGATTCCAAAGCTAATCTCCATGATTCTAATTTGGTATTAATCCCCACTGGGTCTCATCAATCAACACAAATCACAAAAGCAACACGGACCCACGAAGGGAACACCAACAGCAAAAGAAGGGCAAAGGACCGAGAGCCCAAAGGAAAAGCCCCAAAAAAGCACGAAACAAAACAAAAAAAACAAACAGAAAAAAGAGGGACACAAAGAGGCAAAAAACAAGAAGACAACAAAAAGCAAAAGAAAAGGGAGAGAAAAAAAGGAGAAGAAAAAACCCAAAAGAAAAAACCAAGTAAAAAAATATTAAAAAAACAAAGAAAATATAAAAAGAACCAAAAGAGGGAGCCAACAAGGGTCACGGACTGGGGAGCACTCAAAGAGGACATGAAATACGATATAAGTGGACATTGGTGCCTTGGAACAATTAAAAACAATTAAAATGCTAACTAGACTATTGAAGATCCCATCCCAAGCTAAAATCACATGCAAGCAACATTCTTACGATGTTTAGCTTCGGAACAGGTGTAAAAGTCTCCTGACAGTCAATTCTGAAAGTCTGGGTGAATCCTCTAGCAACCAATCTAGCCTTGTATTTATCTACAAGAACAGAAGCCTGTATTTTTATTAAACAAACACACTTTTTGTTATTCTCCTTGCAATAGAAGGAATCATTGTCCTTTTGATTTAATTTATTCTGATATATACAAGGTGTGTGGACTTTATTTCCCACAAAACCTTCATAAGGTTTGGATCTTCAAATAATTGATAGAACTCCTAATGCTTGGGTCTTCAAACTAATTGATAGAACCAATAACTAAAACACACACAAAGTGCTTGAAGGGAAGCTTACCATTCAGTATTCAAATTTGTTCTCTAATCTAATAGATGGGGGTTATTTATAGCCTTACATCAGAAGTGCTACTGAAATTAGGACTTGAAAACTGATTTTAAACTAGGAAAATAGACTAGCCTAAATGTAACTTAGACTCTTAAAACTAAAATAAGAAATAAAGAGTACTCTGGCCATATAACATAAGTTGGCCAGAATTTACATAATTATACAAACTAAACTAATAAACTAACCTAGTTCCGTAATTGACCTAGATGCTTAACTTTTTGACCCATTGAATAGGCCCATTACCACATAAACCTATTACACATAGGCCCAAAACATATATCTATCAAACCTAGCTTGATTTCAAAGGAAAATAGGCCAATTTGGTGCTGAATCTGCATCATCCAGGAGTTGTATACGGTCATAACATAAAAAGGTTGGGCAAAAATACCTGATGAGGCCTTATGATTACCAAAAGTAGCAGCAGCAGTTACAGATGTAGCAGTGGTAGTGGGGGCAACTTTTAGTAACCATCGGAGAGCTTGGAGACCATGGCAATAGAAGGAGCAAAGTCAGCTTCAGTTTGATTGGCCTAAGTCTTCCCTCAATTCTTTCCACGACCAACCTTTCTTTTTGCTTCAAAGTCTACAGGCTTCCAGTGCAGTTACCAACATTTTTCTTTTGTATGCCATGATTTACCATTGTGTTCACATCTGATGACTTCTTTTGGTACTTCTATATTACTTTTAGTCTTAGTCTGGAGGGCTGATCTGTCAGCTGTCAAGGAAGGAAGCATTGCAGCAGAACTATGAACTTCTGTGTGTACAAAGGCACATGGTTCTTGTAAAGTAGGAAAGCGATCTCAGCTGAGAATTTGAAGCTAATGGGATCATACTCAACATTAAGTGCTGTTAGAAAATCATACACCCGGGACTCATCAAGGTGCTTGTGGTAGGCTACAAAGTCATCAGCGTTGTTAGACTGAAAACTGTTGTAACAGTCAATCTTCCGCCACAATGCACTAAGGGTGATATAGACATGTAGTACTGAGAGAGTGACATCCCCTTTCCTATTTTGTTTCATAAACTTGCTTGCGGAGTACATAAACTTGAGCCCCAGTTCCAACTTTACCATAGGACTTCATTAAGCAACAGTCCAAATACTTGCAGCAGCGTCTAATAGTAGAGAAGTTTGATACTGTTATGGTTATATTACCCAACCACTGGTCCAGCCGATGAGTCATTGTCGATCCGTTTGATTAGCAACCCAATCCAGTTCGAGGCTGATCAGACCATGGGGTACCCAATGCGTATACCATGACACCAGACAGCAGATCAAACAAGGGTCACGCATGTGGTGTGTACAACACCTAGGCTTAACTTTTAATCACCCAAGCTACCTTTTTTGACTAGAGCAATCGAATGGTGGTGAGCAACGTTGACTAGGCCACGTCCAAGGAAGTATGATTTGGCAACTTCACCGAAACCCTAAACCCTAACAATGAGTATACATATCTAAGATTAACGCTAAGCTAGGGTACGCACTCCAAACCCTCAAATACCTCTCTGAACTCACTACGATTACACACTTTTCGGGCGATTCCTCTTTGCCTGGCTTTACCATTGGAGATGGCCTGCTCTGACGTGTGTTTGTCAATCTTAGCAGGTTCCAAGTCCAGTTTGATTCACTCCAATCTGATACCAGGTGAATTCAATTAACTAGAGGGTTTGGCCAGCAATTGAACCGCTCAGGCAATTTCAGCAGCAATAGATGCAATTTTGGTTTCATGAACCTAATTAAAAAGGCTATCACCGGAGAGTCATGTGCAATTCATCAATCCTGAGCATATCCTCACAGTAGTGCCACTAATATTTCCTAGAAGTCTTTGGCCAGTAATAGAAATGTAGGCAAATCTTGACCACATTAGGAAGCTTGACCCATCAAGGATTGTAATAGAAGAACCAAGGGGCTGGTAGTCATTCTTGTCAAGAATTTCAGTTGTAGAAATTATAGGTTCTGCTATTGTAGTAGACTCTGATGTAGTCATCATCTTTCTTACAATTTTACTAGACCAGATTTTGGGTTTTAGACCTGTGGTATATAAAATAAGAATTTTACTAGAGCAATATTACAAGCAGTTTTTAGGGCAATAACTAGTCTAAAAAAGGAGAAAATTTTACAAATTTAATAAATCTGAACTTCAATAATGTGAAAAAGTATGAAGAACACAAGCTGATGGAAGTAGTCGTGCTGCGAAAAAAATTGAAAAACAGTCACTGAGATAGGTTTTGTACAGGGTCCTTTTACTCCTTGCAATAGGTTTTCTAGAGCTTTTCAGCGAGAGGGAACAAATGTAGAGTCTAGAGCTCTGATACCATGTTATAAAGATGTTACATTCATAGCCCCCAATGGGGAATTTATAGTTTCACAATGGTAATTCTGTTCTGAGTAAAAAAGAATAATAACACTAAGAATCCTTTTGGACTGCCCATTTGCCTTCCAATCTGTCTTGGATTTGGAGGAAGCTCCTGCTCCTCTGTCCCCGAGCCTTATCTTCAACCCAAATCTCCTCTGGATCTCTCACTTCCTTCTGGTTGACCCCTGGCATCCGATGGGTATTCTTTTCACTTTGCTTGGACCCCTAACTGTCTACGAGACCTGTAACCCCAAGTCCACCCCCCTCTCGGCCTTCATCTCCAATGGTAGCTGGTCCCCCTCCCCTACCCCTGTCTCACACAAGTCTAGAGTGCATTCCCCCAATCTCTTCCACCATCCGAGATTCCATTATTTGGCTCCCATCCACCTCTCCCTCAAAATCCTTTACCACCTCCTTTGCTTGGAACCGTCTCTAAACCCCCTCCCCACCGGTTCCTTGGGCCCCCCTAGTCTGGTTCAAAGGCCATACCCCCCACCACTCCCTTACCCTCTAGAGATCCCTTAACCTTGCCCTCCCCACCCAAACTTTCCTCATTAGCCGCCATATCCCCGCCAACCCAAATTGCATCCTTTGTTGGAATAGCCCTGAGGATATTGAGCATCTTTTCTTCTCGTGTTCCCTTTCCCATACCCTCTGGGAGAAAGCCCTCACCTCCCTTTGGCGTAGGTCAAGGCATACCCATGGTTTTGCTCGCAAGTGGGCCTGGATCTTAAGGAATTTCTCTGGCTCTTCCATGTGACCGGGTGATGCAGAATTGGTAGCATATACAAAAAAGAGAAAAGCTCAATGGTCAAGCCCATCAAAGCCTAAAGATATGATCCAAAACAGCCCATGACTTGCATGGGCTAGGACTATTGTAGTGGGATAAAATGAGCCCATGGTTTCATGGGCTTGGATTACTTTAGTGGGAGAATATCAGCCCACTATTTTGAACAAAGCCCAAGTCTAGCTTTGAAAAGTCAACAAAAGGAGGTAGTAGTTGGATGTTTCCATTATTGTTTTGACTAGTGGTGTTGGATAGTAGTTGGATGTTTCCATTATTGTTTTGACTAGTGGTGTTGGCTAGTAGTTGGATGTTTCCATTAATGTTTGTAGTAGGTTGTGTTAACTAGTGGTTGGATGTTACCATTAATGTTTATGTCTCTTTAGAATGCTATATAAAGGGACTTATGTAAGTGGTGAAGACACAACTCATGTATTGAAATCAATTTGCTTTGTTAGCATTCCTTCTCTATGGAGACTCCTTGTGTTTGATCAAGGAAGGTTGGTGTTCAATCCAATCGGTCCACCTTGCGGTGTGAAGCCCGGGTGTTATATTGTTATTTTCAATTCCCTCATATTGTCCTTTCAATTTCTTCATCATAGTTCTGCCCCTATTTTAAAGATCTATTCAGTCCATATTGTTATGTTATTATCCTTATAATACCACTCTAGTTTCAGCCCTCTTTCACATCTAAATTATATTTCATCTTAAGTCTATCAAATCTGAACTTGATTCCCCGTGAAAGGTCCTATTTGGTTACTGTTTGATCAATCAAATACAATACTATATTACCGGGTAGGCAATTTAGTCTTCGAAGCTACCATCCACCACTTGTGGTGGGAGCGCAACCTTCGGAGATGGACCTTCAAATCTCGATCTATAGAAGTGATTTGGAAAGCCATCTGTTTTGATATTACTGCTAGACTTATTTCTATTCCCCCACCCCCTCCCCCCAAATTTTTGACACTCCCAGAAATAGGTTAATAGTTAGATCCTGGAACCTCAGCTCTTCATTTCAAGTTATCCCTTGATGTCTTGTAATTGCGCCTCTATTTTAATTTAATTAATTATTCATCCAAAAAAAAATAACACTAAGAATGAGAAGGAAAAACAATCTAAAACAGAAAACGGAACATAACTAGCCAAATAACAACTAAAACTATAGTTGCAATAGGAATAAGAGAGGGATTTAGTCAGAATTGAGAGCGTCTTTTGAACTCTGAACAGCATGCTTAAAAGATCAATAATGGATTAGTCAGGCAATCCAATCTGTCAGCGTCATACAGGACTGGTCTGAACTATCTCACAAAGTAGATCAGTCACTGGAATTATTAAGCCTCGTCTTATTGGATATGCCTACACTTTTAATTACCCGATCACCAACATGCCCCCAATTTCCATTAGGAAAAATCTTCTTCTCTGAGGATCTGACCCCAAACCTAATATCTTTTGTCACAAGTCACCCAAAGATGGACCAAAAAGGGTAAAATAATGTTTTTCATGGCCCAGTTGGGTTTGATTGAATTTTAGCACGTGAAAAGAATATAGTTCCATAAAAAGAAAGACTAACCTTATCCAACATAGCACTAACAAAAGTATACACTTGTTTTCCTAACAATGACCAGGCCTAGCTAGGGTATGTATATTCTGCGATACTTGTGCACACTATGGCTCATTTTTCGCAAGCGCCCACTAAAAAAAATTTGTTGTTTTATTTCAAAGACAAAGAATATGTCGAGCTTTATTCCAGTCAACTAGTAAAAGAAGACAACATTAGGGATGCATTCTTACAGCCCAATTAGTTAGCAGCACGTCTAACCCAAAAGGCTGCATTAAACCTATACACAGAACTAAGGATTGCCCCCACTCTGAACTCTAGGAACCATCGAACTTGAAAACTTAAGAGAGAGAGAGGGACAGATTTCCAGTCGCACTAGATTTTTCCTCATAACAATAATTTTTTTCCTGCTGATAATCAATAAATGGTTCGAGAGTACACGAAACATGTTACAGTAAGGCCATTGAAAGTTAAAGGAAAGTTGGGTTTTGTCATATTAACTTCAAACTAGTGTTTTGATTGGTAAACTTTTGACTCGGCAACAAACTTTTAGAAAAAGTAATTATCACTAACACAACAACAACTCTAATGGCATCCCTACACATTATCAAGATTTAAGAGAGTACCTCAAGAACCAAAGTGGTCACCATCACAGTGCAGACATTGCCATCAATGTTAACTTTATGACGCCGAACTTGTTCAAGCAATTTCCGCATACAGTCAGCAGGATGGACAAGATCACCTTCTGGGGTACCCCAGAAATCAAATGACTTTTTCACTTCCTGTAAAACAGCACAGTATTTGAAAATAAATACAAATAAATAGCTAGGGACAACTATGTTTGTAAATATGCACTGCACCATCCTTTAACCAGATTGAATGGTATGTAATGGCAGTTTTGAGTTGACCCAGATTGTGGGGATAGTGCTTCATCTCGGATGAAAAGCCAACAGAACAAGACAAAAGATGTATCAACAAACAACTTAGGGTGATATTGAATTGAGGTTACCCTACATCTGCATGCAAGACCAGAGTCCAACATACTAGAGGTCCGCCTAAATTATCCAGTTGAGACTTCCAGATTTGCACCCGAAACAAATATTTTCAAAATGACTGGGATTTGACATAAAATAAAAGTTTACAGCAACCAAGGAGTAAGTCAAATATATTATGTTCTACTTTCCGGTCCTAGTGCCCCAAAGAAGTATTGGAGGAAATTGGGATTTGATATCATGAAAGATTCCACAGCAGCCCCTAGATCTCTGTAAGCAAAGGGTTAATCAATCAAGCCCAAAACAATTATTAAACTTCAAACCATGCAAAGGTTCAAATGAAACCAAATAGTGTTCAACGATTAAGTAAACTCATGCATAGACCACATGCCATGGAAGGTCGCACCCAAAGATTAAAAGAAATAAATACAGGTAGTATAAAAGGTTGAGTAGACTGCTGATCGATCTTTTGCACAAATGACAATGTTGTGAAACACTTTGCCACAGCATATGGTGAAAGTAACATTTTTTTTTTCTGTCAAGAATGTAACCATTGAAACAAAAAAAAAAATGCTAAAAGTAACCTATTCACCTCAATGAAGGCTTGTGGATTTGGGCAATTCTGTTGTTTCGACAGTCTCAGTGTACTTTCTGCAGCAGTGCGGCCGTCTCGAAGAGCAACAGCTTTAAAGAACTCCAGTAAATTTACTCGATCACTCTTAGAAAGTTCAGCAGTCATGCCCACATCAAGGAAAACGACATGAGGCCTGGATTTGAATAGTCTTTTACTGGAAGATTTGCTTTGAGTTACTCGAACAAGGATATTTCCAGGATGCATGTCAGCATGGATAAAATTGTCCACCTGGAAAACATATCCTAGAATTATGTAATACACAATGCAGTAGCTTGAAGTATGTTATCAACAATTTCTAGGAAGCAATTGGACAATCATAAAAGAATTTAAAGCTACAAAGTAACATCAAGTGCCTATACTCCTCTGGGTTAGAACGAGGAGGGCAGTATGCAAGATCGTGTGTGAGAAACACACACAGAGAGAGATAGAGAGAGAGAGGGGTTAGAAGGTATCTCGTTTAGAAATATTTTGTTCTAACTGAGGAATCATATCAGCTAACTTATTAGCAGATGAGTGAGAAAGCGTGGGAACAGATAGATCATTAATGTACATAGGGCCACCAATCACTCTCTTTATGCTGTACTATTTCCATCTGTGCTGTTTTAGGTATCAGATGGGTCATTATATATTGTTGAGAAAGAATCTTTAATGTCCCTTCCCAAACATCTTAATTTTCTATAAAATCTACAGGCATGGCATTGAGGTAGCCAAGGAAACAGCAAGACTAGCCTTTCAAAAGCCAAATATTTAGGTTATCCCTAAAGGTAAGTTTCCATGCTACTGCATCAGTAATGATTTCATGGCACCTAATGCCATGGCTAGAGTTATGCCCTTCAAAGTATCTAATATTTTTCTGCAGTGAATGAAGTGTCCTTTAAATTAGGTAAGCTGCTTCAGTAGATGATCATTTTTGCATGTAGATAAGGTGAAACAGGAGTATTCCCGAAAAAAGGTGCAGAAGTTACTAAACACAGTCAGAGATTTTTGTGGTATAACATGATATATCATGAAAGACTGGACACCATAAAATAGTGCTTTCAGAGAACTTCTATCCCCAAGTTGCACATGCTTCTCTGCCCTTATGTCAGCCTAATATTAAGAGAGCCCTAACCTTCATTTAACTTCTTAAGCCTTTCTTATGATATGAATAAGCAGCTTATATACTGCAAAGTGCAGTTACCACACATATGGTGCGAGGTGCACAGATTAAATTATCATACAGAATATCTGAATATATTTCTCATAATTCAATAAGCATCTGTATTTTGCTATCCAACAAGGGAAAAGTTGCTTAGCTAGAGTCCAAAAGTCAGCTAAAATACCTCTTGACTAAATAAACCAAGATTTTCTACTCTTATATTTACTCTGGATGATCCTATTAGGCACTGTCTTGGTCATCAGTCATCACCATATCTCCAAAGCAACTTGCCTCCAAGGCATGGTTAAAATATTTGACTAAGATGGGCCAAAATTTTGGAAATATCTCGGTTCAGCAAGAAACCAAGATGAGATGGCTTTGTCTACTAAAAAAATTCCTAGTTTCAAAAAGTTTCAACAATATTTCAACATTTTCAATAGTTTCGACCAATATATGACAAGCTATGACAAATTTTAGCCAATCTCAACCAACCTATTCCAGTAGTTTCCACTAGTTTTGACAAGTCCACAAGTTCCAATAGTTTCACCAGTTTTGACCAGCTCATCACATGGTGTGTTTTACCCCAAAAATCCCTGGTTTCAACCCATCTTGGCCATATCTTGGTCGCCGGTTGGTCAAAACCAACCTCAAAACCAAGATTGTGAACCCTGCTCCAAAGCTAAATCCATCCCTAAATGATCAAGGCACCACCTTCTAAAATGCCAAATGAAAGTTATTGACAACGTTTCCAACAGAAACTAAATCTTCTTACAAATGTTTACAAGCCTTCATATGATAGAAACTGGACGAAAATAGTCAGAGAGGAAGTACATTAGTAGAAGAGTTTACCAAACCAAATTAAAGTTTCCAATATTGAACAAAAAGCTTTCTTTTTTAAAACAATCTTACAAAAGTAACAAAACAAAACAATTCCTCAACCAGGTGCAACATAGACATTAACTAGCAGATTGTACTGACAAGGAAAACAAAGTGGAAAGGAACTACCTAATAGATATTACCTTCAAGACTACTACATAGTTGTCACAACATTTGGCCAACCCAAGGTGTTGGAGGATGGTGAAGGGCAGGTTAGGAAAGGAGGAGAAACACAAGAAGAATCAGAGTTGCGGGAGAATAGAGAAGAAATCACATAAAGAAGAGAGGGTAGGAGAAGGGTGCACATGCAATCATACAGTCACACAGGCCACTCAAACAATAAATACTGAATTCATTCTTTCTAATCTGAGTTCTACATGCAGTCACATGTACCTGAATAAAAAGAAACCCAATATGAAAAGGAAACCTGGTCTAATTAGCAAAGCTCAAACTAATTAGGAAAATAAATTTACTAGCTATCTCCTACTTAAGCTATCAAAATAAAATATTGCATGTTAATCCCAAAATACAACAAATAAAAATCCTACTAGTTGAAGAACCAAAAGCACTCATCTCATCTCAGTCTAGATACCCAATGGGTTTGGGTTGCTCAAAGGTAGCATATTTGCATCAATTGTCCAATATTTAGAAAAACCTCACCCAAGACTGCTGTAAAATGAGAGAATTAGCATCATATGGTTGGCCTTCACAAATGTCAACTTTGATGGGTTGATGTATCCAATGCACTTCATGATCAACCATCACTATTTGTTGATGGTCATCGGCAAACAACATCTCATGAATGGGAATCTGATCGTTGCTTTTGTTGTCCACCTTCTCACCCATCTCTAATCCACCTTCTGAAGATTGTATCATGCCTAACATCTAATAGAATGTTTATTATTTCAGCAACTCCCCAAAACCGCTCCTTAAATTAGAAAGTTTTCTCTGCCATTTATGGAACCCATTGCTAAACAAAAGGAGTAAATCATATCAATCAACCTCCATAATGTAGCCAGACTGGGTTACTGGGACATCAAAATAAGGACGGAAAAAAAGAAGGTTCAGAATTAAAGATGAAGGGCAAACTAGGCATTAAGGCTATAAGGACAAGGTGGAAAAAGGGGTAGTTTTGCAAAACCAACAAAAAAAGGCAATAACCCTTAACTACACTAACATAGGCGTCAACGGAGTTGTGTAGAAGGAAGGGACAAACTTGGAACTAAATAAAATTAGAGAGATTGGGAAGGTTATATTTGGTAACCTAAAAAAAAGAAACATAAAAGACCAGCAGACAATATGGAAAATGGATATAAGGGGAGAAAGAACATCTTACCATTTGGAAAAAGACGTAATCAACTCATCTTCTTGTCTTCAATAGGGAGTCAGTTTGATTTCGGAGCGATGGTGGATGGAGATAAGTTCACAAGCAGGTACGATCTTTCCCTCCTTTTCTGTTCAATGCCTAATCGTTTTCTTTTTTCTTTGTGTTTAATGTCCCTCTCTTTCCAACCTGAGTTTCAATTGGTTCACAAAAAGGGGGACAGAAAAAGGTGGGATTCACGAGGTTCTTATTTTTAGGTCACCTGTTACAGTGAGGAAGGGAGATGAAAAGATGGCTTTGCCTTTGGTTGGGTTTCAGTGGAGTCATAGACAAGAGATGAAAATTGAGGGCAATATGCAGCAGTAGGGTTTTTTTTTTTTTTAATTAATACTAAAACAAAGCAGAAACCTACTGAATTGTCCGCAGAAAACAGAGGGGTGTTGGGAAGGTTACAGCCGCGCGTGCGTGGTGGGTGGGGGGAGAGGGGGAGGAGTGGGCAAGGGTTTCACAATGTGGCGGAAAGCCGGAAAGAGGATGAGAGATTTGGGGAAACAAATTTAATTAAAATGAACTTTGCTATTATTGGTAGTGTGGCAGAATGGTAACAGGAATGAAGAAGAATGAGATATAAGAAACTGATAGGAAAAGGAATGAGAGAGATTGATGTGGAAGAACCGAAGGACAATGGATCCTTTGGCTCTAAAACCAAATTAGTTGAAGATCAATTAGGAAAAGAGGGGAAACTTGAGAAAAATCAGAGTTGATGGGGGCAAGAGAAGAAATCTCAAAAAGAGAAGGCGAGGAAGAAAAGTGCACATGCACAACCACAGGCTACTATTCTTTCGAATGTGAGCTCTACTTGCACAGTTACATATACTTAAATAAAGTGCAATACAAAAAGGAAACCTGTTGTATGTAAGACACTCAAATTTTTGGGAAATAAATCCTAGTAGCCATCTCCAACTTAAGCAATCAAAACAAAATTACTGCATGTTGATCCTAAAATCCTACTCTCTAAAGAAGACCCAAACTGGACCTGGTTCATCTCCCTCTAGATTTCCAAATGGTTTGTGATGCAGCACAACCAGAACCAGAAGTTACTGTTCATGCTACAGTAACGTGAACAGTACCCTAGGAGATCATTCTTCATATTTGGTGGGCCCAAACTCCAGCTTGCAAGGAGATAAAATAGGAACTGTTTTTTGTGGGAGTTCTAGAGATAATTTAGAATTTTGTTATTTATTATTGGGATAATCATGTAATCAAAGTTTTTATTTGGGTAGGATATCTAGGATAAGTTTTAGTTAGTTTTAAATTACCAAGAGTCCTATTATAGTTGTTTTCGTATCAAATATGTTTGTTTTGTTATTTAAACATTTGTAATCAGCTTATTGAGGATGGAAATAGAAAAAATAAATTGAAGCTTGAGCTTTGTGCGTTTGCAGCCCCCCCCCCCTTCTCTCCTCTTTTCTTCTTCTTCTTTTTTCTTATGAGTGTTCTTCTCTCTCTTCCTCTTCTTCAAGACTAATTCTTCCAAGATTTCCCTTCTTCCCCTTATCTTCTTTATCCTTGTTTCTACTCTATTATGTCCCCCATTAGTTTGGGTTGGTCCAAGGCAATGTATCGGCATCATAGGATGCTGGGACACAAGAGAACACCAACAATGAGACGAAGGCACCAATATGTTTAAGTGTGGCCTAGGTGACTCCATGACAACCATACATACAAAGACTAACTAGTCCTAGACTTTGATTGGGTGTTGTCTAGTGATGTGAAACAAATGGTTTTGTCATGATGGACATCATGTTTTGTGTCATTAGTAGTGGATTTTGTATTGCCACCTTTTGTACGGCTGTTTTACAGGATAAAGCTTTTCCTCTGCAGGGGCCTTGTGCAGTAAACCCCCTACAGGCGGTCGTCCATTGTCATAAAGTAGTCCCCACGAAGCTTTCGGGAAGAGGAGTAGTCTTGTGGGTAAGCATAGCATTTCTAGTCGAACTGCCCAACTGTCTTTTCTTTTCCGTATTTATGAACCTTTACTTGTTGGGAAGGGGGATAAACGGAACCTTGAAATAAATAAGGGTGCAAAGAAGGAAGTTCATTCTTCATAAAAGTTCCATGCTTCAAATAATTGACAAAGTGCAAGCAGACATGTTTGGAGCTTTGATTTAGAACTTGAGTCCGAATGGGCATTCAGCCCTTTGGATTCTCCATCAAATTGATATAAGAGCATGGCTACAAGCAGAATACTTATGTTACTTTACAATGGATTGCAGACTCATTGAAGTTCTTGGCTGATTGAGCGACGTAATGGAACAACGCCACAATCAAGAACAAAGATATGTAAATCCATGAAGCAGCTGAATACTTAACTGACTTGAATTGAGCAGTGTTGGATATACTGAAACAGAGAAGCTGAAAAGTTATTGGGGGTGAAGATGATTAAAGGATCGATCATCAACAAGCCCCAAACCACCTGAGTTAGTATCAATCAGCCCCAAACCACCAGAGTGACTAACTCTGATTATAAGGAAAACCATCCGATGAAATCACCTTTTGATATGAACAAAGAAGCTGTCAAGATCAATGAAGAGGCCCATGTTCCTGTCAATGAAGCTAGGGATCCTGAGATACATGTCATCCAACCTATGGTTATTGCTGAATCCAAGGACAACACCATATCTCCAGTGCAAGTCTGTAACTGCTGTGGGGTTGAAGGTTGGAAAGAACTGCTTGTTTTATGTAATAACTGCAGAAATGGTGCTGAACATACTTATTGCATGTCAATAATGCCGGGTAAAATCCCTATCCGTGATTGGTATTGTGAAGATTGCCAGCTCACAAAGGAAACAGATGCACAAAAGCTAGAATTTGATTCAGACGGGCACGCAGTTGGTGCTAATCACATTGACACCATCAAGTATTTCTCAGATGTCATTGAAGCTCCTTCATCTTCAACTAGGAAGGCTCCATTATCGCGAGGGAATTCATCCAAGCATTTGGGAGACATTGAAAATGTCGTTGATAACAAGTATGTCATAACTCGCAGTGGCGAAATTTATTATAAATTCCTTGTGAAATGGAAAGGCCGTCCGGAGACGGAACTCACATGGCTAAAGGCGGATGATCTCAAGAAACACAACCAGAACCTCTATGCCCATTACATGACTCTTTTAAATTTGTCAGAGACAAATGCTTTTAAGGAGAATTGATGCAGGGCAACCTTTTGATCCAGCAGCCAGCCCATCAAAGGAGCACTAGACCAACCCAAGTTCAATTCAAATCTGTCTAGCCTGGGCTGAAACAATCCACCCCTCTGAACCAATTCATGGAATTTCAGTAGCAATCAAATGCTGGAATAAGACTGGTATTTCTTTTGTGTCTTTTCATTTTCCCAGCAATAACAAACCTTTTCTGTCGTTCAATCTTGTTTGTAGTTCCTAAATCTTGGGAAATTTTCTATTTCTTGGAGATAGTTTATAGGTCAAAGACTTATTTCCTATGTTTTGGGTTTGGTTCTAAAAATCCACAATTCCATTTAGCTTTGAGTTCCAAGAGTCACTATATGTCAACTGTATGTACTTAAGAGGCTGTTTAGTCTCCTTCTCTATAAATTAAAATCATGGAGGTCGTAAGCATCGAGAATACCCTGAAATAATTATTGTAATTAATATACCCTTTGATAAATCCACTTCCTAATAAATGTCGAAGCAAATTACATGTATCTGCCCTGGAGTTGCTAACAATTATACCAACTACCCAATATTTTAAATCTTTTTTCAATGGAAAAATCAAACCAGAGCAACAAATCATCAGCTCTAGAGCGAGCTGTAGGGTTACGCAAATTGAATTAAACATTTAAATTTGATAAGCATCAACAACAATTGCCAGTTCATCCAAACATTCATGAAAGAAAGATCAAGATGTGCACAAATTAACTCTGAATAACCAAAGATTTTGGCAAAATCAAATCCGGTCATTGAGCTTCATGTGCATAATTACCATGGAATTGGTAATTGGAGATGATACTTGTAAATTTGTAATCAGAGACGGAAGCTGGTAATCCTTTTATGACAACATAATTGGATTGAGTTCCATACCCTGATAACCTTCCAGACTCAAATATGGAACACATTTTTTAAAGTTCATCATACATCCAATCAGATTCAGATACAATATTCATTAGACAGATTTGGATTGAGTTGCATACCCTGATAACCTTCCAGACTCAAATATGGAGCACATTTTTTAAAGTTCATCATACATCCAATCAGATTCAGATACAATATTCATTTAGACAGATTTGGATTGAGTTGCATACCCTGATAACCTTCCAGACTCAAATATGGAGCACATTTTTTAAAGCTCATCATACATCCAATCAGATTCAGATACAATATTCATTAGACAAATTTGGATTCAAACCAGAGAAAATCAAATGACATGACCAGATGACCTATATATTATCTACATTTTTCATCTTTTATGTTTTGCTTCTTATTAATTTATTCATTACATTTTTCAAACCCCACATCTCAAATGCATTAAAAAGTTTCAAAAATCCACTAAAATACAAACAAATGCATGTGCAACTTATATATATGAATTCTAAATTAACACTATTCATCAAGTAATAGTGGGTACTGACTACTGGGTACATCAGACATGCATTTGACTCCTATTTGCTGCTGCAGCATAACAATTTGGTATAGGACTCATAGCTATTTATTTAGTTCAGCCAGGGAAGCTACTGTGCCAAGATCAATTGCGATAGAGAATAGTTTACAGATCTAAAATAAAATATCCATAATGGTAATGAGAATGAATGATGGTGATGATGATAGTGATAGGTGCAACCCAAATTTCCACTGGTTGCCAACCATAGAGTCAAACCTCGATCCCCACTACAGGAGTCTCACCTAATGACCTAGGCCAAGTGATGTTCTCGCAAGTCACAAGTAAGTCTCACAAAGGAATTTTCTATTTACGAAATTCAGAGTGCCTGTTTGGAGAGTCATTCAGGCAATTAGAAACTATGACATCCTACTCAAAACTGATGTGAAACCCAATTTTAGGGTTAGTAAAATTAAGGGTTTCCCAGAATCTTCCAGCAATCTAATGAATAGTATAGTTAAATTTAGATTGAATAAATTGGGAAATATGGGAAGGTTAGGGTTTTAACAAAACCTAAGATGGGATGGTTTATTTGGCAGTAGGGTATCAATACGGGTTGTAACAAATAATGGGAATGGATAATTTTGTTAAAATAAAGATGGAGATCCAACTGTAGAGGTTAAGGGTAGGTTATGGATTTAACAAACTAGATGGGATGGAAGGAATTAAGTTTGAGGCTTTAACAAATTCTTTATGAGTTGGGTCTTGGAAGAAAACAAGAACCTTTCTATCTCTTCCTTGCTCTTCCTTTTCTTTTCTTTTCTTTCTTCTTTCTTTCTTCAGTTTTTCTGTTCTTGTTCTGCTGCAAGGAAAAGGAGACACAGAGAGAGGGCCGACAGGGTTGGAGAGGGGAAGGGGGGTATCGCAGGGTAGGGGTGCAGCTAGGGGGGTCATAAGGGGTAGGGGAAGGTGCTGAGGTGTTGTGGGGGCTGGGGAAGATTGCTGCCAGGTCATGGCAGCAAGTGGGAAGGGGAATTAGGGTTGTGCAGGGACAGGGGATGGGGATGGGGATGTTGCGCAAAACAGGGGAAGGGGGAGGGAAAGGGTTGCAATGGAGCTAGGGGAGTGGGGAAGGGCTGTGTCACTGTGTGTACCTGATTTGAAGAGGGAAGCTGCTGTAGTGTTGCTGGACTGCTTGCTGGATGGCAGGAAAAAGAGAGGGTTTGAGAGAATTAGACAACCGCAAGGTCCTACCCCAATAGGACGCTGCTACACCTTTCTTGGCTGCAATTGTCAGTAATTTTTATTCTCCCAGACTTGAGCTTTATAATAAGGTAGAGGGACTATTTATAGCCTTTACAAAAAGTCTTCTAATCTAGATGGGAGTCCTTATTAGATAGGGATCTCCTTACAAGGTGAATCTCAGCCGTTAAATAAGGACTATAATTGACACATGCTGAAACTAAAATCTTAATTAATTAAAGACTCTAACAGACAAATGCTGGAATTAAAAAAAAAATACTAAAGATTCACGTGCTGAAATTAAAACCTAATTAAGTAAAGATACATGCTGAAATTAAAAAACTAAAGACTCACATGCTGGAATTAAAACCTAATTAACTAAAGACACGTGCTGAAATTAGAGGATGAATTAGTCTAAGGGGGGAATAAGGACAAAATTGACCCACATGGTTCGGCCAGCCTAGGGAGGCTTCCCCCTATGTGGGTTTTGGGCCCAACTTGGGGTTTCGGCCAGGGGGGGGTCAACCCTGTTCACATCTAAAACTCTCTATTCCCACTCATACTTTCCAAAATCTAAGCATGAAGTCTCCTCTCCTTAATGGTTTGGTGGCATGCCTGTAGGGAGAATCGAAATTTTGCAGGAGAAAGAGAATGAAATCACATAATCAAACCTGTCAAAGAGCAACCTCAACTTCTATTCAACTCACTCTGCCTATTGTTGGGTTACAGGCAAGTATATAAAGGGAATTAATAAGACTCCAATAAAAAAAGTGAAATTGAAGACAATAACTTGCACTTTAAATCCTAACTCTTAACTCCTGCATAGGTAACCCAAAAAAAATTCAAAACTGAATATTATAAGTTAATTCAAACCCTTACTGGACTAAAAACCACGGGCTAGTTCTTCTGGGTTTAGGCACTGAAATCCTTGTATGCCGGTGTAACAACCAACTGATGTTGCATCATGGTTCGTATGAAATCTTTCTTGTTAAGTACATCTAGCCTGAGTTGTTGACCCAAGGATGTGTCCAAACCAAGGAAGTTGTCCCTCCAAAGCCTACTAACAACTCATCTTCAGACTCGAAGTAAAGGGATCTGCAGGTTCAACTAATTCTCAAGCCATAGAGAGAGGCGGGGGTCACCAGAAAAAGGCCCACGTGTTTAATCTTTCACGAGACTAAAATGCCAGCAGATATAGTGGTCAACTATTGTTCAGAAAGGTTGTCACAGCACCTGTATGCAGGATCTATCTCACTACTGAAAACTGGTTGGAGCTAGTGTAGAAAACAGTATTGTTAGAAAACAAGCATTAAATAATCAAAACAGCAGCTGAACTTGAACAAAGAAAAAAGAGAGAAGAAGAAGAAGAGAAGAGAGATGAAGAACCAGCAGAAGAGGCCTGTGATTCTAGCTTAAGAGTCTAGAATCACAAAGCCCTTCGATTTATAACTTCTAATGAATCTAATACAACTTGAGAGACAAGTAATTGTCCTCTAGAAAAGAAGAAAAAAAAGAAACAAAAAATTACAGCTTTAATAACTTTCTAGCTCCTAAAATAGAAAGTTCTGAAAATAGAAACTACCACTAAAATAGAAACTATGCTTTTTAGAAACCCCCAAAACTTATGTAGCAAGACTCCTACATTAGAAATAGAAAGTAGAGTAGCATCACTATCATTATACTGTTCACGTGAACAGTACCATGAATAGTAAAATAGCCCAAAGTGCATATACTTCAACACTCCCCCTCAAGCTGAAGTGTACACAAAGAAATCTTCAGCTTGCACAATAAGAATAAACTTGAAAGGTAGCACCAATCTTGAATCGTGTAGCAATACCTGACATCCATAAACACTGAGAAAACTTCACCCAGGAGATAATCAACACCAACTTAAAAAAAACTTTAATTCTTCATGTCGAAAGAACCATCAAATAATGAGAACAATCAACAATGTTGAAGACGAACAAAATCCATAAGTATAACAGAATCAAAGACACAATCCACATAATGCCGTTAATAGGGAGAAATATCCACACTAAATCTTCCAAAATATAGCTCCAAAGTCCATACAAATGCTTCACAAAAAAGCAAGTAGTAGGTAAAGTATGTGTAGGCAAAAGGCACTATCCACATAATGCTAGTAGTAGGGAGAAATATCCACACTAAATCTTCAAAATTGCAACTCCAATGTCCATATAAATGCTTCACAAGAAGGCAAGTAGTAGGCAAAGTATGGGTAGGTAAAAGGCAATAGTGATTATTGTGGACCAAGTAGGTAGGTAAAAGACAATATAGGTTACTGTGGACCAAGTAGGTAAGGTAGTATGGGGTTACTACGGACCTATTAGGTAGGTAAAAGACAGTATGGGTTACTGCGGACCAAGTGGTAAGGTAAAAGACAATATGGGTTACTGCGACCAAGTAGGTAAGGTAAAAAGACAATATAGGTTACTGCAAACCAAGTAGGTAAGGTAGTTTGGGTTACTTCGGACCAAGTAGTTAGGTAAAGGACAATATAGGTAAAGGCAGATAATGATATTGTTGTAGAATGCCTCTCACCGCCTCTCTCCCTTCCCCCTCCAACCCCTCTTCGCTGCCTTCTGCCAGCACTCACGCTACCAAATCTCTGGTTTGTGATCTAATCCCTATTGAGCACGCTCCTGACTCTCCGCTTTCCCCTCCTATGCATGATCTTGAGCATGGCGAGTGTAGAAGAAGTAATCCTCCTACTAAAGGGCACAACCCGTTCAATGAAGACTTCCTGATTGACCTCAGGTCCTCCAAGAGGAAGAAGAAAAAGAAAAATTCTGCAAAATAGTTTCTTTTGGCCACTGTTCAGCCCTTTTCCTTGGGTCTTATCCCCTTTGCTTTGTCCTTGCTCTTTAGCTTTGCGAATTCTCGGGCTTGATGTATGAGTGTTTGTTCTTTTAATATATTATTTATTCATCCAAAAAAAAATTAAGGACAAAGATCTTCACAAATAATATCCATCAGCGCCTCTTAAGTAGATATAGAATAAGGTACCATTCTCCCCCTCACATGTAGCATTACACGTGGACAATTAAAGACAACTAATAACTAATATCCAGTTTAAAAAGATCCCAAGAAATATAGTTTCCAAGTTCTCCTCATGATAGGGAATGTTGTAATGTGGTAAATATGTAGTATCAATGGTAAACATAGTCAAATGGCGAAGAGTTATGGTATAGATGGGATTTAATAAAAAGCAAAATATGGATGAGGAGGGAGAGGCACAGGTTCAACTATGGATAATCAAAAACAATAAAAATAAAAAAGCAAAATAAGTGTAGTACCAAATTCAATACAAAATGGAAACAATAGTAGTCTGTTAGAAAACAAGCATTAAATAATCAAAACAGCAGCTGAACTTGAACAAAGAAAAGAGAAGAAGAAGAAGAAGAGAAGAAAGATGAAGAACTAGTAGAAGAGGCTTGTGATTCTTGCTTAAGAGTCTAGAATCACAGAGCACTTTTATTTATAGCTTCTAATGAATTTAATACAACTTGAGAGACAAGTAATTGTCCTCTAGAAAAAGGAAACAAAATATTACAGCTTTAGTAACTTCCTAACTCCTAAAATAGAAAGTTCTGAAAATAGAAACTACTACCAAAATAGAAACTATACTTTCTAAAAACTCCCAAAACTTATGTAGCAAGACTCCCACATTAAAAATAGAAAATATAATAAAAACAATAGCATAATACTGTTCACGTGAATAGTAACATGAACAGTAAAACTACCAAATTTACATATACTTCAACACTCCCCCTCAAGCTGGAGTGTACACAAAGAAAACTTCAGCTTGCACAATAAGAATAAACTAGAAAAGTAGCACCAATCTTGAATCGTGTAGCAATGGCAGATGTCGATAAACACTGAGAAAACTTCACCAAGGAGATATTCAACACCGACTTAAAAAAAAAAACTTTAATTCTTCATTGCAATAGAACCATCCAATATTGAGAACAATCGACAATGTTGAAGACGAACAAAGTCCATAAGTATAGCAGGATCAAAGACATTATCCATATAATGCCGGTAGTAAGGAGAAATATCCACACTAAATCTTCAAAATTGTAACTCCAAAGTCCATATAAATGCTTCAAAAGAAAGCAAGTAGTAGGTAGGCAAAAGGCATTATCCACGTAATGCCGGTAGCAGGGAGAAAAATCCACACTAAATCTTCAAAATTGCAACTCCAATGTCCATATAAATGCTTCACAAGAAGGCAAGTAACAGGTAAAGTATGGGTAGGTAAAAGACAATATTGATTACTGTGGACCAACTTGGTAACGTAGTATGGGATACTACGGACCAAGTAGGTAGGTAAAGGACAGTATGAGTTACTGTGACCAAGTAGGTAAGGTAAAGAACAGTATGGGATACTGCAGACCAAGTATGTAAGGTAAAAGACAGTATGGGTTACTGCGGACCAAGTAGGTAAGGTAGTATGGGTTACTACGAATCAAGTAGGTAGGTAAAAGGGCAATATAGGTAAAGATAGGTAATGATATTGTTGTAGAATGCCATAAGTTGAGGGCAAAGATCTTCACAAATAATATCCATCAGCACATCTTGAGTAGATATAGAATAAGGTACCATTCTCCCCCTCACGTGTAGCATTACACGTGGACAATTAATGATGACCAGTGACAAGCATCTTAAAAGTATGAGCACAAAAGAAACCCAAGAAGGAAAAGTAGTAGCCACAGAGCAGTGTATTATTCACCAATAAAGCTGATCAAGCAGCAGAAAATCGTCTCACAGGACAAAGTCTTGTTCACCAAGGGGGGGGGGGGAAATTCTAGACCACCACTAACCCTTTAATAAGGTAGGAGCAAATTAGATCAAGAGAAAATTACTGAACCAGCTTGGAATCTCAAAATTGCAGTAGTCGCTGCAGCAATCCACTCAAAAGAAGTGCAATAACAGTAGTTACAGTAGCAGATAATATCAGATCTTGGACCATAGCAACAAACTTCTACTAGATGTGAAACTCTAACAGATCTTGATATGAAGGAAAAGTAATTCTTTAGGTCTTTGTAGAAGTATTAGACCTAAAGACAATAGGTAGGTAAAAGACAGTATATGTTATTGTGGACCAAGTAGGTAAGGTAGTATGGGTTTTTATGGACCAAATAGATAAAGTAAAAGACAGTATGGGTTACTGCGGACCAAGTCGGTAAGGTAAAAGACAATATGGGTTACTGCGGACCAAGTAGGTAAGGTAAAAGACAGGATAGGTTACTGTGGACCAAGTAGGTAAGGTAGTATGGGTTTTTATAGACCAAATAGATAAAGTAAAAGACAATATGGGTTATTGCGGACCAAGTAGGTAAGGTAAAAGACAGTATGGGTTACTGCGGACCAAGTAGGTAAGGTAAAAGACAGTATGAGTTACTGTGGACCAAATAGATAAGGTAAAAGACAGTATGGGTTACTGCGGACCAAGTAGGTAAGGTAAAAGACAGTATGGGTTACTGCGGACCAAGTAGGTAAGGTAGTATGGGTTACTACGGACCAAGTAGTTAGGTAAAGGACAATATAGGTAAAGACATGTAATGATATCGTTATAGAATGCCATAAGTTGAGGACAAAGATCTTCACAAATAATATCTATCAGCACATCTTGAGTAGATATAGAATAAGGTACATTCTCCCCCTCACGTGTAGCATTACACGTGGACAATTAATGATGACTAGTGACAAGCATCTTAAAGTATGAACACAAAGAAACCCAAGAAAGAAAAGTAGCAGCCACAAAAGAGCAGTGTATATTCACCAATAAAGTTGATTAAAGCAGAGAAAATCATCTCACAAGACAAAGTCTTGTGCACCAAGGGGGAAAAAAATTTCTGGACCACCGCTAACCCTTAGGTAGGAGCAAATTTGATCAGGAAAAAAAATATATTGAACCATCTTGGAATCTCAAAATTGCAGTAGTCGTTGTAGCAATCCACTCGAAAGAAGTGCAATAACTGTTGCTGCAGTAGCAAATAATATCAGATCTCGGACCATAGCAACAAACTTCTACTAGATTTGAAACTCTAACAGATCTCGATATAAAGGAAAAGTAGTCCTCTAGGTCTTTGTAGAAGTATTAGATAAAAAGAAGGCTAAATTTGATTCTGAAATAAACAACGGAAGAAATAGTAAAGCAAGAAGGTAGCAGCAGAATTTTTCAGAAGAGAGAAATTCAATGAAATAGGGGTACTAGTATAAGACTTGCAACTAAACTTATAGCACAAACAATGGAAGACAATACTTAGGTCTTGCAATCCGAATTATGGGCATATCTTTGCAAGAATCAAGAGGAATCCCAAGACATCAGTATAGTGCAGATTGAACTTCAGATTTGCACACAAAAAAAATGTAGTAGCAGCCTCAGTTGAATCAAATAGGTAGACATGTCCCCAGAAAGCTTAGGGCCTTTTTGTAGTATTAATACATAGATACTTGGAGCTTCAAAAGTTAAAGAAGAAGGACAGCCATTCACAATTACTGCAGCGAAAGTTGGGGCTACCTTAGATAAGAAAAAGGGGGAAAAAAACTGGGCAGCCAAGAGAGAGAAAATAATCCCTAGGTTGATTGCTCTGATGCCATGTTAGAAAACAAGCATTAAATAATCAAAACAGCAGCTGAACTTGAACAAAGAAAAGAGAGAAGAAGAAGAAGAGAAGAAAGATGAAGAACTAGTAGAAGAGGCTTGTGATTCTTGCTTAAGAGTCTAGAATCACATAGCACTTTTATTTATAGCTTCTAATGAATCTAATACAACTTGAGAGACAAGTAATTGTCCTCTAGAAAAAGGAAACAAAATATTACAGCTTTAATAACTTCCTAACTCCTAAAGTAGAAAGTTCTGAAAATAGAAACTACCACCAAAATAGAAACTATACTTTCTAAAAACTCCCAAAACTTATGTAGCAAGACTCCCACATTAAAAATAGAAAATATAATAAAAACAATAGCATAATACTGTTCACGTGAACAGTAACGTGAACAGTAAAACTACCAAATTTACATTTACTTCAACATAGTCAATGGAGTAGAACCTAGCTAAACCTAAATTCAGGTCTGAGATGTCGAAAAAATCTTAGAAGAAACAAAGTTGACAAAAGTCTTCATGGAAAAAAAACTTGCAGAAAATTAATTCCACCCACGAAATAGGGAAACAGTTGCCCAAGGATTCGCATGAAACATTATATAGCATTGTAGGCTATATAAACCAGTAGTTGAGATGCAAACACAGCCAGATAGGTAAATCGCAACCCTTATCATATAAAAAGGAAACAACTGCCCAGGGATTAAATACTAGGTAGATCGAATCTTAGAGAAGACCAAAAAAAAAACTTGTGTAGGACCCATCATATAAAGGATTGCAAACTGAAACATACAGCCAATCTTTATTTGGATTCCCTGGGTTGTTAGTAGTATGGATAGATATTATTGGAGTCCTTTATAAGTCACTGTTAGGGCCCTAGGATGAGGCCATGTGGGAGAGAGAGAGAATT
The DNA here is from genome assembly GCF_041222555.1 of Hakea prostrata. NCBI lineage: Eukaryota > Viridiplantae > Streptophyta > Magnoliopsida > Proteales > Proteaceae > Hakea > Hakea prostrata. The sequence goes on from NC_142607.1 coordinate 11,621,756, forward strand.
AGGGTTAGTTGCAGGTAATAAATAGAGGGACAATTGAGTGGAGAGGTATCGAATATTTTATGAGAGCTTTCTTAGGCAGCCGTAGGCTGAGGGACACCGCTGTGAGTTGTGGGGGTGACTGGCACCATAGAAACCAGAGTCTATCTTGTTAATTCTTGCAATTTTGTATTAATTTTCCAAGATATTATAAGGATCTTATCAACCTGGTATCGAGCATTCACAATCTAGGGAGGTGATGGCACTGCCTTCGTTTTCTGGTGAAGGAGATGTGCAGAGATGGATTTTAGAGGTTCTTTTGTTCTACTGGGAGAACTAGATCAAGGAAGAACAATGGCTAGGTGTGGCTCTCCAACATTTGGAAGGAGAAGCCTTTGAGTGGCTCTACCAGAGGGAGTGGTCAGTACTGGATTGGGCGAGTTTCAAAGAAGCTTCTTTGAAACTCAGTTTCAATGGAGGTGAGAAGATTGGAAGGGCTTCTAATCGTGTGAAATTGAAAAAGGTTAACGCACAAGGAGACCTACGATTGCCTGTTGAACCTTTAAAGTTTACTGAAAACGTTGAAGTAACTGACATTGTAAACACCATCAAAGCAATTCAGACCCTGGGAATCAACAGCAATGAGGTATCAGTTGAGTTCTTAACAAAACCACCATGGGAGAAACACAGTCTGTCGATAGATAATGACAATTGGGTAGCTCGATCTCCTACGAAACCCCCATGGGTGATGGCAACAGCTATAGAAGAAGAATTGTCGGCACCATTGGAGCAGAGATAGCTTGATTTTCTGAAGAATTCGTGTGTGACAGAGTTGCGGTTATGGGGCAAGTTTCCTATATGGGAAGATCTTCAAGGATCAGTTTCCCTATTCGGATTGAGGGTTATGACAGGGTAGTACTATTGGAAAGATAGAATATCACCGCGTGAACATTACATGTTGTTAAGAATGTAACTCCCAAGGGATCGACCACTATTCTTTTTATAGTAAGGCGGAGAACTCTTGTTCATTGGAGCGCCGGAGTGCGGAGGTTGTTCCCACCATCGAAGTCAGAGTGTGGGACTGAGCCTTCCGAATGAGAAAGACCATAAAGTGATTCATTTCGTTGGTAAAACCTACGCCAATATCATATTGACTTTCTCTTGTCCAATAAGAGTTTCCAAGAGTGACTTTATGAAATTCTCTCCTTTCCAAAGCTGCGCTTGCGAAATATTTTTTGGAAACAACTCAAGAAGGGAAGGAAGAATCTCAATCGGCGGTAAAAGAGGAAGGTCACTGCAAGCTGTTGATCGCAAGTCTTATTCTGGAAATTGCAGCTGGTGTGGATGAGTCTTGCAAGATAGGAAGAAGACGATGGAGTTTTAGGGTTTTTGGATTTAGTTCGACTCAACTCAAACCGGTTTATGGATTTGGTTCACATATTAAGAGGTAAAATTCTTATCCATTTGGCCCAACCCAGGTATGCAAAGGATCAAACTTAGGCCCAAAGAAAACCAAGTTCAAAGATTGGGCCGTCAATTTCCCCAAGAAACCCCCTTGGGCCCAACCTATTCCATTAAACCCAAGCCCATTCTATTGCATTAACCCAAATTTCTTAGCCCATGATTTCAAGTGGTTAAGTTTAACCAACCTACAAGCAACACTATGGGCCCAACTCATTCTATTAAGCTCAGCCCATTTTGTTAACCTAGTACCCAGGTTATATTTTTTTACTCATGGGTTTAAGTGTGTGAACCCCACCAATTCAAAGATCCACTGTGGGCCTGGCCCAGTTCCTCCCAACAATACCCAATATATCTCCTTTACCACTTGGACCCAAATAACCCGGTTAGACCACGGCCCACATCTAAGATTACTTTGAACCAAGCACTTACCGAACCAAGGCCTAACCGAACCACAAAATGGGAAAATCCTCATCTTCAACCTCTCGAAATCGCAACAGACAGTAGGCGGCGTCAAGGAAGTTGCAGCCTCACGTTGGGCGTTGGTTTTGTTGCCAGCAACTGAATCTTCCAAACCCAATGTATCGCACCAAGCTTTGATGCTATTTCTCCCATCTTTTTGCAGATCTGTATTAGAGAGGTTGCTCATGTGGCAGAAACGCAAAGAACAGATGTTTCTCACAAGGTTAATTTCGTTCACAAAAGGACAGGATACCAGGACCGCGATGCTCGACCGAACAATCCTCTACTGTTCTCGAGCAACTTCTCTAAGCTTCCCAGTAGGAGTTTTTCAACCAAACACTCGGGCATCTGGGATCGAGGGTATTCTCTCATCGTCCTCTTCAGATTTTACTCTTCCGACCATCGCAGTAGACGACGCTCATGGGGCCACCTTGGTGGTTCACAGGGGTTTGCTGATGGCTTACGGACAGATTGGGTCCATTTCCCCTGCATCTGATAGTTGAGCGAAAGCCCTGTTTCGTGGATTTGACCTGTCGGATGACTACTCGTGTGTTCTTTCGATCAGCTTAAATTTTCAAGGTTTTTTTTTCCTTCCTATGGGCTGCTTACATTTGTGGGGGTATCCGGCATATGGGATGCCAAGGACGGCTATCATTCAAGAGGATGACTTAGCATGTTTATATGGCAAGCATGTGATGTGAAGCATGAAGACCACACCTCAAATTTTCTATCACCTTGAGGACAAGGTGATTTTCGAGGGGCCGGTAGTGTTAGGGCCCTAGGATGAGGCCATAGTGGAGGAGAAAGAGAGAATTAGGGTTAGTTGAAAGTAATAAATAGAGGGACAATTGAGTGGAGAGGTATCGAATATTTTATGAGAGCTTTCATAGGTAGCCGTAGGTGAGGGACACCCGCTGTGAGGTGTGGGGGTGACTGGCACCATAGAAACCAAAGTCTATCTTGTTAATTCTTGCAAATTTTGTATTAATTCTCCAAGATATTATAAGGATCTTATCAACCAAAGAAGCAAACCATATAAACCAGTAGCCATCCCAAATAAATCTTCAGAAACCAGCAAAAGATCCCACAATCTGTAGTATAAACTCATGAACCAGCAGCCCAGAACTTGAAGAAGAATCATAAAATGAATTCTGCAGAGTGCAGAACAGAATAGGGTAGAACGAAAAACTGATCTAAGTAGCAAATTATTTGCAACAACAGGTGGTTGCGCACCAAAACTTGAAGAAGAATAGCAGAAAAATTCTGCAACACAGAATCGAATAGGTGTTTGCAGAGAAAAACAGATCTGCCAAAAGATTTAAAACTGCAGAAAATAATAGATCAAAGTAATCAATCAAGTTACGGCCCTTATGGGATAAATAAGAGGTAAGTAATAGAATAGATCAGTTTATATATTCATCTGATCTAACTATAAAATAAGTACAGCAATAGGTGGTTGTGCACGAAAGAGAGAAACACTGAAAGAGAACTTCAGAAGAGAATACTTGAGAACAACACTGTTTTGATTAAAAAAGCTCTGATACCATGTTAGAAAACAAGCATTAAATAATCAAAACAGCAGCTGAACTTGAACAAAGAAAAGAGAGAAGAAGAAGAAGAGAAGAGAGATGAAGAATCAGCAGAACCACAGAGCCCTTTTATTTATAACTTCAAATGAATCTATTACAACTTGAGAAACAAATAATTGTCCTCTAGGAAAAAGAAAAAAAGAAACAAAAAATTACAGCTTTAGTAACTTTCTAGCTCCTAAAATAGAAAATTCTGAAAATATAAACTACCACAAAATTAGAAACTATGTTTTTTAGAAACTCCCAAAACTTATGTAGCAATGACTCCTACATTAGAAATAGAAAGTAGAGTAGCATCACTAGCATGTTACTGTTCACGTGAACAGTAACAAGAACAGTAAAATAGCCCAAAGTGCGTATACTTCAACAAGTATATTTATGGTTTATACTGGATAGGGATGAAGAGTTGGCAATGACACGTTACAGTGCATATACCATCTTGCAACACAAGCCAAATCCCCATAGTTTCTTATATATTCAACTAGACCAGGCCAGACCAGACCAGCTCATATACCATTTTCTTCCATCCAACCCATAATCGATAACCCTATTACAAAAAGCAGCTCTCTCCCAACTGAACTATACCTCCCAGCTCCCACACAAGGTGGAAGCATGCAGCATGCAGGAACAGTCAGATGCTTCTTTTCTATTCTTTTCCCTGGCATGCAGCCACCAAGCAACAAACAGCCAGGCCAAGCTAGAGGGGCAGCTAATTGAGTATAGCATGAAAAACAAGAAAAAGCAGTAGTCCATAACATAGGCTCCAGAATTTTAATTGATAGAAGGAAAGGGAGGTAACAGCCTCTAGGCTACATGCATTGGAGAAAGTAACTGTTGAAATTCCAAAGCTATATGGAATTACCACCACCTAAAAACCAAAACCAAAACATAAGAAATTAAGCACTAGACCCAAAAACCAACCCCAAGAAATAGAAAATTGTTCCCAGGTAAACTACGAAACAAGACTACATAATGAGAAGTATTTAAATGCCTAGGAGTATGAAAGGACACCAAGACAATACTCGTATTGGTGTCCTAGAAGTCCAGGAATTGACAAGTGAGGTGGAATTAATTCAGTCCAGGCTAGACAGATCTGGAATGGTCTTGAATTTAGGCTAAGGCCTAGTACTGGGGTTGGGGCTTAAATTTGGGCTGGGCCTTCTTTGACAGGCACGCTGCTAGATCAAAAGGATGCCCTGCATCAGATCTAGATCTGCAAAATTACAGAAACACTCATCAATAAAAATGACAAAGCCATACCTTTCATGACAAAAGCAAATGGACCTAGAGCTGAGGCATTCTAGTTAGCTTCTGTTGGCTACTAGGATTCACATTGCTGTAAGTGAAGCATGTGATGCTCTTCTAAAAAATAAAGCTAGTTATACCCTGCTATAAATTTGTTTGAAGAAAAACTGTTACGGAGGAGGCAAGACAGCTGCCTAGATTGACTAATCATAATTCATACTTCAGTAGGCAAGGACTCAGTGATGCAGGCTTTTGAAGAAATGCATTGCCTTTTTTGGGAGGGATATGGTGGTGGGGAATCATGCACATGCATACTGTCAGTCCATCACCCACATTTGGGGTTTTAAGTTTGTCCAGTAGGACTGACTTGCGTCTTTTCAATGTGTCCATATGGTAAGCATAGTGTACAATCGTAGGTTGGGCTTTTGAGTCTTTCTCTTGTGGATGAATATTCAAAGGACCATGCCAGGAAAGCTTTAGCTTTTTAAATTGTTCTGCCAGATCAGTCACTGAAGATCATCAGTCTCTACCTCGAACAGACGAAAAAAGTTGAATCATTCATTGTGGAACCATTGAGAATGAATCTGCTCTAGATCATTGACTATAAGAAGCAGAAGGTGCTTTGGTGGAAACTTCATGGACGGAAAAGGTTGCTGTCAGCATGATAATGGTCAATGTATCACTTCTTCAGTCCGAACCCAGGAATCCCTTAGATATGATGAAAAATGGATATTGAACCATTGGTGGTCAAGATTTTCTCTATGAAAATACAAATCAGAGTTTGAAGAGAGGAAAGATCACTCTACCGCAACAGATACAAGAACTTTTTCAACCACATAGTTTGAAGAGAGGAAAGATCACTCTACCGCAACAGATACAAGAACTTTTTCAACCACCTAGTCTGGACTCCTAGAACATCGCACCCGAGCAGCATTCTATTTGATGCCTTGATGGTATGGAAAGGCCCAATGAACTGGAATTTCCCTATTGGGTCAGGAAATTTTGGGGCAAGCAGATCATTTATCATAAAGTGGATGAGTTTCAAGAGAATGATTCAGAGTTTTTGCAAAATCAAGGGTCTCCTTGATGTGAAACCCAATTTTAGGGTTAGGGTTTCTTGGATGATTTCCCTAAAATTTAGGGTTGACCTAGAATCTTCCAACAACTGAGCCAAATCAAGATGGAATGGATAGTATGGTTAGATTTGTTATAGATAGGGTTTTAGGTAAGATTTGATTCAACAAAACTAAATGAGATGGTATGGGAAGGGTTAGGCTTTTAACAAATCAACTGGACTGAAAATTAAATCCAAAATTCTGAAATTAAATTCCAGCAGATAATTAGGGCTGAAATTGACCAAATTACCCCTTTTAGGTTTCGGCCAGCCCTAGATGCTCCACTTTGGAGTGGCCATGAGGCCCACTCCAGGGTTTCGGCCAGGGGCTGAATTCTGGTTCACATCATTCTTTCTCCATTTAAGTCATTCAAACCTCTTCTTCCTTTCCCACCCATTGCTCCAGGTTCAAGTAGCACTCCAACATAACCATGTGAAACCTGTTTCAGTGAAATGGGGATTGGTGTACATTTTAACCCATTCTATTGATATAAAAAAATGGCATTCGTTCAGTGCAAGATGCTTCATAGAAAAATTACTGAAAAGAATACGTACCCAACAAAAAAGATTTAGAATTTATATGTTGATGACACTCTTAAGTGAATTGATGGATCTAATATTACTTTGGGTGGATATTAAGCACCTGGTACCAAGTCTAGACATGGCATTTTATAGAGATGAAAATGACACATGGCCCATCAACAACCAGACTAGAGGGACATATCAGCTTCACATGATAGAATACAACAATGTAAATTCTCTTTGTCACTATCCACTATCCAGAGACAGAAAAAGGAGATAGAAAAACATGCTAAAGAAAGCTAAAGCATGATGCAGACCATACCAGAAGCATCTTCAGAAGTGCATGTGTCCCAATGTGAGCAAGTGCTCTTTTTATTCGTCCATTCCCTTCCAGCTCATCAACATAGTGGGAGACGCATTCCCCTTGCTCATACGTTTCCACCAAGACAGCAGGATGCACTAGTGGATACAAAGGTTTTGGGAAGGATACATCCTTCCATCTTCGAAAATTATAGATAAAACGACTCAAATGGGCAGCTTCTCTTGCAAGATCAACTTGAGACATCATGAAGACAGCAAACTGTTGCACACTTTCATCCAGCCTCAACCACTTTAATGTAGGTATGAACCTCGAAATTTTGGCAAAGAAATTTATAATCACAAAATCCCTCCTGATTGCGTCAGCAACCCCAGGATGTCTAACTTTAACAGCAACCACAGAAGGCTTTATCTGGCGACCACGGTGTCGAAATCTTAGTGAAGCTCTATGCACTTGGGCAACACTTCCAGATGCTACAGGTTCCTCTTCAAAATCTTCGAAAATATCTAGAAGCTTGCGACCAAATGCTTTCTCAATAGATTTTTTTGTATAGGCAAAACTATGTGCTGGAGCTTTGGTGTGAAGCTTTGAAAGCTCAGTACAAAGATCTACCGGGAACAGATCAGGCCGTGTGGCAGCCCATTGTCCCCATTTTATAAAAGCTGGACCAGCTTTTTCAAGTGTAAGACGGACAGTATGAAGCCACAGTATCCTGAATTTAACCCCAAAAGAATCCGAAAATGGTGCCATTGCTACACTAGGGAAAAACAAAATTGACAAAAATATGGAGCGCAAAAATAACATAAAATATTCAAAAACTAAGAAGAAAAAATATCCCAGAAATACATGCCCATCCTGTGCATGCATGTACAAAGAATTCCGTGTCGGAAAGTACTCCAAATCTGCCCAAGCTTTCTGTGTCCATGCTACCTCTCCAAGGATAAAGGCAAAAACACTAGGAGCTAACAGATGTGATCTTGTCAGCGCCAAGCTCACAGCACATGCAATCTTACTAATTGGAGGAAATGCAGCACTTCTATAAGAACATATCTGTGAAAGCCTTCTCCAAGCAAGATGGGCATGTCGAGTCAAAGAATTATTTGTAGGGATGACAGGTAACTTCTTGGAACAACTATTCTTGTATAAACTATCTGTTGCTTTGTAGAACGCAAATGAAGCATTCCCTCTACTTGAGATTTTGTACTGTGAATATAGTCTGCATACAGAGGAAGGTGGACCGACCATAACAAGTGACCCATGTTTCTTTGGTAGGTAGGTAGCTTTCTGGTTTCCAATAAGACACTCTGAAACTTTTCTAAGGTTACCAAATGCCAAAAGCCTGCACTTTGGAACGAATGAGATTAACAAACAAGCCAATTTACAAGGCAATCAGATATATCCAAGCATCTCTATGCATTCTAAAATCATTTGACAAATAAAAACATCCAGGCATCTCTATGTATTCTAAATCATTTTAATAGAAAACACCACTGTCTTTCTACTAATCATATGAGTTAATTGTTGACAAAAGGAACAACAGAGAAATACTATTGTCATCCGATAAAACTGTAAAAGGAATTCTGAAGCATCTTATAGAGGAAAATCATTTTACAGAAGAGACCTTATCAATGAGTCATGAACACAAAAAAAAACATTCTTGTTCTGATCTAATAATACAAAATGGATGAGAAATTAAATTAAATACTAAAACAATGAAAAGGAGATGATAAAGTCGTCCAATCAAACCCTTTTCATGTCTGCAGCAGCAAAATCATTTCAACACTGAAGATGGCCCCACTTAAAAGTTCTTTTGCATAACTCTACAATACATATAATGAAAGAAGAGCTGCAGAACAGCCAAACTGCAGGTCCAAAACAACAGGAAGACCTTATATTCCTATCCTAGGACATAATGTGGAATGTGAACATTAAGAGAGAGAATTCAGTCTTCCAAATTCCCTTGATCTCTCCACCTGCATTTTCCATCATCAGGCAATCCCTCACTGCAACTTTGATCCCCCACTGGAAATCTGACATCCTTCAGTACAACCAACCCACTAGTGTTTCTCTCTTTCATTTTGATGCACAACGATTTTGGGTGTTGATTCCTTCGCAACTTCAAACCCTGTATCTCCATGAACAGTCTAAGGTGTTTCCATTTGTTGTTTGGCGATTTCTTTCTCCAGTGATCTCTCTCATGGTTCCTTTATGAGGTTGTGTTTTCTGGCAATTTCTTCCATTAGCAACCAGATCCACAAAAGAGTTCACCTTCACAATTCACAAGTGCTTTTAGTAATATAAAGTTTAAGGATCATTGATTAAGATACCACAGTTGATGACTTTAGGTCTAATATGCTAAGATTCATAGGTTCATGATTTAAAATTTCAGATTCAGGCTTATCGGTTCAATCACATAAGACTTCATAAATCAAGCTGATGGTTTCCAAAGATACTCGTTGATTAACAACTTCTCTACTGTGTTTTCTGGCAATAAAAAATCACAAGGCATACAGACGTCTAACTGTGTAAAACCAATGGCTTAGATCTGAATACAACCACAGTGGGAACGTCAGCCTATAGCAAGGAAGAATCACATATAGTACTGCCATTCTATAATAAAAAGTGGCAAATGTTTTGATGTAGATCAACCATGAAAAACAATACAAAAACATGTTTCAAAAACAAAGTAACTGTCCACATGAACAGTTTTGTGGACCCCAACTTAGATTACATGTGCTTCTATTCTAGAAGGCTTGTAAAGCAAGCCACTTCAGAATCATTGAAACAGATTCTAGAAGATTGAAGACCAAGTTAGCTTCCTTTCGACAATCTATTTTTTGAAACCATACCACAGTCAAGAGTTTCTATTCTGAGCTTAGTGTTTATTTTGAAGTTTCTAATTTACGGGTTACATGAATTTGTAGCTTCCCTTTTTTGCAGACTCTTTTTAGTTTTTTTAATTAGATTGGAGTTGTTGTTGCTGTATAATGTGTTATTATAAATAAGAACGTAAGGCTGAGCAGAAAAAGGACAGAGATTGAAGATTAACCAAGGTATTGTTGAAGCTGTGAGACATGACAATGGTGAACGACCAAATTCAGGGAGCCTCCTTGTCATTTTCCATCAATCAAAATATTAAGCTTTGAAAACTAGTTGAAGACTGGTGTTAGCAATTTCAGGCTTTCAGCTCAACTGTCAAAATAAAGGTAAAAGCTCACTAAACGGTGCGCTATAAGGTTAATAAGACAACGCAAGATTAGGCATGTCCTCAATCCATGGTTGTACTACCCATTCACTGGTTGATTTTGAAGAGCACTTCTTTTGCTTTGGTGGATGGTTAAGAATAACATTAGCTTATTTTGACTGAACCTTGTAAAAGATTTTCATAGCAAAGGTTATAAAAGGAAAACAATTGATACATCACTGCAGAGAATTTATTTTTTGTCTATACCATGGCTTAAAATTCCCTGAATAGAACTAAAAGACCAGGCGGCAAAAAACTCAGTATTCATAATCTAGGGAAAGAAACAGAAGAAAAAAAAGAAATCACATTAACAAGACATAAGGAACTAGAAGAAGTGAAAGAGCAACAGCTGTGTACCTTAACATGGCGTGTACTCTCAACCTCTGCGGTTCTGGCTAAGGTATGAAGAAGCAGAGCTGCTCCTGCTGGCATTTTCTACATTCATGCCAAAACTAAGACTTGCAGAAAGGAAAAAGATATAGAGAACATTGATGCTTTTAGTAAGAACTGACTGTATTAGGAACAAGCCAAAAGATTGAACTTGGTTCGCAAAAAGAAACTTGCAATATAAGTTTTTATGACAATATAAACCTGAGTAATGCACAGTAGTCCTGCCGGAAGAATTTCCTACAGCACTTGAAATATCACCAGTAAAAGTATAACACCTGAAACAAGAGAAATCAGTACAACCAAGTCACAAAATACAACCAGAGGACATGAAGCAAGAGTTGTAGAGCAATATATTGAATGGTGCAACAAAATAGTAAACAAATAAACCAGATATAAATTGAAGAAGAAGATGAGAGGAGGACAATAAGAGATGTAGAAGAGAATTAAGAATGAAGAAGAAGGGGAGTAGCGCAAGATGCAACCCTGTCCCACACGATATGCTTTACTAATAAGACTGGGTTCACGAAAAGTCTCCTAAACCAGATTATAGACTAGATGGAAAGAAATACAATAAACCAGTAGAGAATATCAAAGAATATTGAGCCTACAAGGCATTGCTTGACAACCAAGCAACCATAGATGGAAATATAAGACAAACTATAGAGTAATCTCCTAATATAATAAGTAGAAGCTAAGGAAATAAAATAAAATCAGATCTTATCCAATCTAGGGTGGTCCCCACATAGTGTGGTTACGATTTGAAGTGGTAAATAACGCATATTTTAACACTCCCGCTCAAGCTGGAGTATGCAAATCTGTTAGAGAATATTCCCGAAGGGATCACGGGATTGCGTTGGCGCTGGCTAGCTTGAGGGTGAGTGTTGGAGAATACTCATGAAATCCCAAGGGATCTTGGGTTCATGGTGGGAGATCTCGTGAGATATCTCTTTTTTTAGCTTGGTGAGACGAGATGGAGGGCGAGAGCAGCGAGTTGGGATATCTCGCTCGAGATCTCGCCATATCTCGCCATATCTCGCCCTGGATCTCGCTGGAACTCTCACTTTTTACTTTTTTTTGTGGATTTTGGCTGAATTTTTACTTGCAACTACTCTTACCACATCTACAACAAGGAAGATCAATCATTCTCTACATGTCTTATGAATTTATGATTTAATGACTTATATAGAACTTCTAATGGTTGTATAATTATTTTATTCTTGAAATTTGAGATTGTGATACTCATATGGATGGAATTTTATAACATTTAAGTTAGTTGATGCATTGATATACTTGCTTTTCATTTATATGCCTTAAAGGTTCTATATTACATGTTGTATAACATTGCATTCCCTAATCCTACTACATTTCGGTTTCACACTATGGGTAGACTTAGAAATCATACATAGGGTTGTTTCTAACAAATCCAAGGCCACCAACGTGTTCAAAAGGCCTTAAATAAGCTAAATACCAAGTTTCAACCCAATTGGGACCCTAAAACCCACCGAGATGGGCCACCGAGTTGACGCCAAAAAGTTGTATATCTCGACCGAGATCTCACCGAGATGGTCGAGATCTCTCTTTTTCAAGGTGGCGAGATCTCTCAAGAGAGTGAGATCTTCTACCATGCTTGGGTTCGCACTGGCGCTAGCTAGTGCCAACTCCAAATCCCTTGAGATCTCTCCTTATCCCTAGGGATTTGAGATCCCTTGCAATCTCCCCTTGCCTCTTTTATGTACTTGACTTTTGATATATTTAAGCCTATATAAGGCTGCCTCATATCTGCCAAATTGTGATATAATATTGTCTCTCTTTTGGTTGTTTCTTCTCCTCTTCTTTGCCTTCTCACTTCCTCTTTCTATTTCTATTTTCTGCCATTAGATTGACAAAATCAAAGGCTCCTACTTGGAATAACAAGAGAATATATCAAAAACTTCATCAACCTTGAGCAAAACTAGTAATAGCAAACATCGATAAACACTGAGAGAACTTCACTCAGTAGATAATCAACAACAACTTCAATAAATAATATTCATGTCAAATGAGCCATCCAACAATGAGAACAATAATAAGCGATAGTGAACATGAACCACGGTTTGAGATCTCGCTATTTTAAGATAGCGAGTTGAGATCTCATGCAAGATCTCCTTTGTAGTAAATCTCGACCGAGATCTCGATCCACTCAGCCACTTTAGATGCCATCTCTCGACCTGTCTCGCTCTCTCTCGCCTCCCAACCCACTAAGACCTTCCAACCTCCATTTTTGCCTATTTTCTGTCAGATTGACACCGGATCTTGACTAGCAGCAAGGTTTAGCACATCTACATCAAGAAAGGAAGATCAAATAAGGCCATTTCAAGAAGTTCTTCATCCAAGGCCACAACAGCTATTCATGGGCGTAAGCCCAAGCTGCAAAGGAATTCCCTAGGCCCAAAATCATATAAAGCCTCTACATGCCCAGGGGCACTGCCCCTGCCCCCCAATTGTGAAGCATGAGCCATACCCCAATCTGCATCCAGGGGAAGGTCGTCGACAACAACATGTGAAGCATGAGACATACCCAACATTTCTATTATTAATTTATGGTTTATATTGAACTTATGATGGTTGCATTGTTGTACTCTTGAGAGTTGAGAATGTGATGTTGTATCATACACATATTGATGGAATTCCATTTCCATTTAAGTTATTTGATGTATCTTATCACTTGTTTTTCATTTATATATCTTAATAGTCCTATATTTCATATTTTATAACCTTGCATGTTCATTCTTGCAGCATTTCGGCTTCTAACTTAAGGTCGAGTTAGAACTCATACTTAGGATTGTCTTCTCACAAATTAAGGCCTAAAATAGGCTAAATACCAACTTTAAGCCAACTTGACCCTTAAAACCCCCTAAGATGGGCCCTCGAGTTCACTCGAGTTGGCTAGGAAAAAATACTAGATCTTGAGCAAGATCTCACCAACTCGAATGAGATCTCCCTTTTTGAGGGGGCAAGATGGGCGTCAAGAGTGAGATGTTGAACCATGACATGAACAACATCCGCAAGCATGGTAACAACAATAATATCATAGGGACTCTATCCAAGTAATGCTAGTAGCAATTGTCTCAAAAGTGTAGCATCTTTAATGGCTACCTCACGAGAGGCAAGTAGTGGGTAGGAATCTCCACAAGAGAAGATAAAAAGTGCAGCTCTAATGTTAACACAATTAGATAAAAGTGCAGCTCTAACGTCCACACATAAGCTCTTTGCAAGAAGGCAAGTAGTAGGTAGTATAGGTGATTGTGAGCAGGCCAAGTAGGTAACTACAAACCAAAGATGGTTATCATTGTTGTCGAGTACCATCTTAGGGCAAAAGTCAAGAGCAGATAGAGAGAAGTTTTCAATCTCACCCTCACGTCTTGCATTTTCACGTGGACAAATAACGATCAATGATCCCCACATAACGACAAATAGAATCCGAGGTTGATGTAGCCCAAGTTCCAACAAAGTAAAATGATTACAATTTAGTAATTAATCCACCAAAGCCAACACAATCCATGGTTGAATGACTTGAATCCAAGTAAATATACCAGATAATATAATTCTAGCTTCCAAAACCATTTTGATCAGCCATGGGCATACTAAATCAGCAAAAAATATTATAATGAGCCACATTTTCTTTCTTTGTCCTTTTAAAAAGGGGGCCATTGGTAAATAAAGAAAAAGAATAGCAAATCTGCGAATAAATAAAAATTAATGTAGAGATGGTAGATTTGTAATTAGCAGAAGCATAAAGCTAGAACCCAAAAAAAAAAAAAAAGTAAAGGCAACATACAACTATACGAGTGAATGAGGTAATTTTCAAAATAAAATAAAGTAAGGGATAAAGAAAAATCAGAAAATAAATATGGAAACCGAAGAACAAAAGGTAAATAACAAGCCGAGGGGGATAACTATGTCAGTGGCTTAGGGTAACAAGAAGGAAGGAGGTACATGATAGAAACTTAATAAAAGTTGGTAAAATAGTAACCTAGCCGCATTTGTCTACCACCTCCACAAGGTAACCAAGAATAAGAAAGAAGAAGAAAAGGATGTGGAATGAGTCTCACGCATCCAGCAGAAAAGCCAAACCCTGCAAACAGGAATATCAAAGAGTTTCAATAATAGGTACAAAATATCAATAAACCAACAGCTGTGGACGATAAATTGATAGCAGATAGCTTCCATACTCCATAATAATGGCAGCAAGAGGAAAAGATCAAACTCTTTGCAGCAGTTCAAGAGCTAGTGGATGATTTAATATTCAGCAACTAATGAAGAACCCAAATGGTAGAGTTGAGATCGAGTTCTGGCTTCAAGTAACAAATTAGCAGCCATGCCTAGCCGTAATAGACTTCCTCGTAGCAAAGTTGAATGGCTATACAACTAACATCTTCAACCTGGTTCGGCAGAAAAAAAGCCCCTAAAATATCAGGAAAATGAACTGGATCAATGAGGCAAGACTTAAACTTCAAGAAATTATGGAGAGTCAAGAGTGTTGCCTAGAGAACAAATTGTAGGCAAGATATTCAGGTACATGGAACAGCAAACATGTTTTTCATGTAATCAGACTTCAGAATTTTCAAACTTCCATGACTGTTTAGAAGAAGGTCTAGTTCATACTTATAACACAAATAACTAGGCACACAGTAGCAGATACGCAGCACACTGTTGCCGCAAGCATAATCGATTTTCCTTCAACAAGGCTCTCAAAACAACAGAATTGGTCAGATCGATCTCCGGTTTTATTGCTCTGATGACTGATACCATGTGACAAAATAGTAAACAAATAAACCAGAGATAAATTAAAGAACAAGATGAGAGGAAGAGTCAAGAAGAGAATTAAGTAAATGAAGGAGAAGGAGAGTTGCACAAGATGCAACCTCTCCTTCACGAAATGCTTTATTAATAAGACAGGGTTCAAGAAAAGTTTCCTAAACCATATTATAGACTATATGGAAAGAAATACAATTAAATCAGTAAAGAATATTCAGTCTATAACGAATTGCTTGTCCACAAGCAACCAAAAATAGAAACATAAGCCAAAATAGGAAGTAATCTCCTAATCTAATGACTAGAAGCTAAGGAAATAAAATAAAATTCTTGTAGAATAAAATCAAATCTAGGGTGGATCCCACGGTGTGGTTACCACTGATGTGGCAACTCACGCTTATTTTAACAAATAGAAGTTGTGAAGTAAATCTAAAACCAGGGAGTATGTTTGAACCTTAATATTTATTCCTTTAACTGAGTAAATAACAAATAAAAAAATTGTAAATGTCATTGTCCATGTATATAATTAATAACACGACTAGTCTAATAAATTAAAGAAAGCTTATATTCAAGTGACCATCCAAAAGATCTAGAAGTAAATGCAAAATGTCACACATCAGCTCAAGACAAAAGCAGCAACTAAAAGGTCTAAGCACCTTGATTATAAACCAGGCTTTCCAGCTAAAAAATTCTTGAATGCAAAAAGGATTGTAGAGCACTAGCAGAACAAACAGAGAGGAGAGAAAGACAGGTTACCTAAAACCAACATCTCTATGAATATCAACAACCCAAATAGCAAAAGACCAGACCAAGAAATCCGTAAACAAGTGTCAAATAAACTCAAAGACAGGCACTAACCCAAACCCAGAATATTATGAACCTATTGACTGGGAGAAGCAAAGGCTCATAATTAAGTCAGTTCACGATTGGCCAGTAACAAAAAGCTATTTCATGGAGATCTGAACACAGATGAATAAGCCCCAAGCCTGAAATGGAACCCCCTGTCACATGGGCTGCACTCTTTAATGTCTATGAATCTGTTTGGACCCACTACTCAGCAGCACAATCCCTACAGAGGATGATTGATGGCCTAAAGCTAGACCTCCATCTGCGTAAGCTCCTGTCTCTCAGGTTACCAGATTTTGATGCGATTCTAGAATCCTACATCTAAGGTTGGAGAAGCAGAACCTGATAATAATGTTAAAGTGAACAAAAAGCTTCCCAACATATTCTTGGATGTTATACCTTTGAACAGAGCTAGAAGCCAAATATACCCTTCACCCTGAACAATGTTCCTGGATTGTTGGTGCTTCCACCACTGCTACTAAAATCCAGGACTGAGATGCCATCAGCACCCAGAATCCAGATATACCACTTCTTTACCCCCCCCCCCCCAACCCAGTCTGAATTCTGCTTCTGGCCTAAAACCTAGAAACATGAGTGGATCAAAATATTCTCTTAGCATATCTCTAACATGGGTTACAACAAATGTATGCAGCCTCCTTGAATCCAACACGGTTGTGGATAACTACACGTACAATCTATTAAACAACTTATAGAATCATCCATATATCCTAACTCCTCCATCCTCAACTTTAACAGAGAAGATTTGAGTCTTTAAATCTTCATCAGCTGTTCTTAAAAACTAAAGATTACTGCTAAGTGCCAAGGTAGCTAGTGAAACATTGGAAGGACGTGGGCAACATAGATGAAAGAAGTTTTGGTTTTAGTAGTTCTAGCTGAATTCAAATAAGCTCTTTTACTTTTCTTTTTTTTTTTTTTTTTTTTTTGTTTGGGGGGGGGTGCAGTAACAACCATTGTAACCCCTATTAAAACCAAGTATTTATAGCTTCAAACAAAACTTATTTTTAGGGTGAATAAACTAACATAACGTTTTTATCCCATTTAAGTATTCCTAAGACAATACTTCCGTTTCTATTTCATGGAAGTATTCTGCAAGCTAGAATTTTGTTTGGGACCATGGAAACATTTTTCACACCTCCTTTCCTCTATTTCATCAGCATTTAAGCTATAAACTACAAAGACAGTCCTGCTTGGTGCATTGGCAAGTACTCATTTGTTGGACATTTGTTCATGGATTTAACTTTTAAGTTTTGGAAAGAGCCTCTACGGAAACAAGGATAAGGAAGGATACATTTTGAATAATGGAGTACTATATTAGAATGATCAAAGTAGCAGCCAATCAAGATATTTACACAGAGAATGAATTCCATGTTTGATAGATTAAGTAAAAGACCCAAAAAAATCAAGATATTTTCACAGAGAATGAATTCCATATTTGATAGATTAAGTAAAAGACCCCCCAAAAAAATCAAACGTGAAATAAAACTGAAACCTGGAGTGATATCACAATGATATCCCTAGAATAAAATTAGAACAATAGGAGAATTGTACTTCAAAGTAGGGGTAGAACTATTAATCAGAATTGAGCTAGGCTGCAGTATAGCTAAGCAAAATAAATGAGAAAGATATGCAGAAAATCTGAGAACAAGTTGAGGGGCTGATCTGATTAGTAACCGATACAGAAGATCAATAACTTCTTAGACTTTTTATTAGATGGAGAAGGGAACAATATGACAAAAATGAAAGAGTAATAATAACACCCGGGCTTCACACCGCAAGGTCTATCGGTTGGACCGAATACCAACCTACCTTGATCAAACACAAAGTCTCTCCACAGAGAAGAATGGCTTGCAAAGCAACAATTGATTTCAATTAATAAATAAGGTGATCCACCCTCTTATAAGATCCTTTAAATAACCATCTAAAGACATATACATTAAACACATCAACCAACCACTAGCTACACCTAAGGTTGACTCAACCACTACCTAACTCTTTGACAAAGGAAATCTCCTTTTAACATAAGTCACTTATTTTCTCACTACAACACATTTTATTGACTTCGTAAATTTCTCAGATTCCATTCATATTACACTAGACATGGGCTTAGGTCTAGCTCATGAATATTATAGCATGAGGAATGACTTTAGTCCACCAAAATGGTCTCAGCTGATTTGGGTCACCGACCCATTGAACTTCTTCTTTCTCTTCTTTCTTGCATGTCTTCAGCTCTACATCTTTGATCCTCCCCAAAGACAGCCAAAGACAAAGCCTCGTACACTTGTATAGTGCCCCCTTTCCTTTTCTTTTTTCTTTTCTTTTTTCTTTTCTTTTTTCTTTTTTTTTTTTTTCCCCAAAATGACTTAAACACCCTCGCCAAATATCCTCTCCTCCCATTAAAGGCTAGTAGTGCATCCAACCCAATACTTGCTAAAAGGTGTACCCCACACACATGATTCCCACCCCAAAGAGGTCTAAGGATGTTCATAATGTATGCAACCTTACCCCTGCTTTTACCTAAAGATTGTTTCCAGATTCGAACCCTTGACCACTTGCTCAAAATGGTGCAACCTTTACAATTTCACCAAGGCCATGTTATTATTGGTGAAGACAAATTTTCCTAAACTAGAATGTTCTTGTACCTATTTCAAATCTAGCACAGCCATATTGCATAAACAAGGTGAACATCATCATAGATGACCATGGGTCAAGTTCAAATTGTTGAGATCTTCAAAAAATACGTTGTGAGCCCCCCACTATTAGGAAGTGGTAGGGATGGTTTTGTCAATAGCATTTTGGTCAAATAGATTCAGGGTTTTGTATTGTGTTATAAATAAATGTAATCTCCTTTTGATAAGTTAAAATGAATTTAGGGATGTATTTGATCTTTTCATCTTCCTCTTGATGAAAACAAACATCGCTGCTTGGCTGTAGAGGTAGCGCTTGTGTGAACCATGTAAATTCTTGTGTTACACAATTCTCTTTCTCATTTTTGTTGTGTCGCTTTACAAACACACCCTTCGGCTCATAATGAAGACTCATCAATAAAATCTCAAACGGACCAAGACAAAGCAAACTCAGGTTCACGCGCATCAAGACAAACCAAAATTCATCCATACTCTTTAAGTAATTCATTCTGCAAAACCCTTGAATTCCATCTCTACCATTCTTGGAATTGTATTTGTACATCTTTGAAATGTTTAAGTTGCCAAATGGTTTCACTTTACTTGTATAGCTATGTGTGATTTGTGAAAGCATGCACAAAAGCCAGAAATAGGGAGTGGTACACAACTGTTCGACGGGTTTCACGCCAAAGCAGCAAAGGACTACATCAGCAACTGGTAATCAGAGAGTTAGAGTGGAAATTCTAACTTCTGACCACCAGCAAGAAAAGATGGCGAAGCCTTCTTCGCTCTCCTTATTACTCTGATTCCACTGTGTCAGTGACGGCCTCTTAATTGTCTGCTAGTTAGAAATGTCTCAGGTTACGTGGAGGGGATTTTGTATCCAGAGGTAACCAATCAGTTTTACTGTTCTAATATTTGTTCCTAAGAAACAAAAAACACATAAACACTCCAGAAGAACGTCATGTGGAAACAGTTGAACTAGCATCAAAATTAATGCAAACAGACCTAACCAACAAAGCCAGAACAGCATTCACAGAATAAGTAGTAGTTTATTGCAAACTTATTATACCGAACTACATCCTCATCTCTAATCAAAATTTGAAGCACCGGTGGAGTTTTATGTGGGAGAATTACTCAATACTGTATCAATTTGTGAGAATTCTTGACCAAATATCGAAATTTCAAAAAGAAAAAACAAGTTCGGCATTTGTGATTCATTCACTAATATAATCCATCCTAGTAGTCATATCAGAGATGCACAGCACATTCCATACAATTTGTTAAATCATTGAGAATGGCTGAATGTCACCTTACATCTTCTATTGCATAAGAAATTTTTCCATTGATGAGAATGATCATGGAGAGCTTCCCAACGACAGAAAACTCCCCCCCCCCCAAAACAAACAAACAAACAAACAAACAAAAAAGCAAATTGATTTTAAAACCATACAGAGTTACAAACCCATTGGAAAAAATAGATCAACTCAAGTCGTTTGCATCCAGAAACTTCAAGGAAACAAAAGGAGACAAATAAATAAACCCTCTTAAAGCCAAGAAAAGGATGTAACAATATGAATGACTGAAACAACGACAGTTACAAAATGAAACTCAACAAACCCTCGGCTGAGTATCAAATAAAGGAATCTTTAATCTGATTTTCCCCTCCTTTATATCCGAAAGTACAGACCTCTTTCCAATCTAGCTTGATTCGAAACACTAGGGAAAGAAGCTGGTTGTAGACATATTAAATCAAGGTCAAGTACATTTGAATACAGTCTGAAATTAACCTTTCCTTGGCTCCCACGAATTGCCGCTGTAGAAAAGCAACGCTGACAAAAGGATTCTCTTTGAGGGAGCCCCTGCATGTTAAACATGGTCATTAGAGTGTAAAATGAGACGGAGCGGGTCAAACCCTACATCCACGACGAACCATTTGCCTTTTCGTTTCTACCGTTGCAAATGTTTGAATTTACACGTATCTCTATTCTCTGTTTTTTTTTTGGTAAACATCTCTATTCTCTGTTAAGGTATGGTCCAATTTATTTTTCATTTCGCCACTAAAAACAATTTTATTTTCATCAATTTCTACCCAACAATTACACATTTAAAACGTATGTTTATTCTTTTTCTAATTTTTTTTTTTTTTTTTTTATAAATAACGGGGTCACACATTGACCAGCAAAAACCAAAACAAATAAAAAACTAATTTGGCCCAACTAACCTATCAACCTAAAAAAATTCCTCCAATTATGGAGGTGGCTTTTGTATAATTTTCAGGATTTTCATTTCATCACAAAACATTTTTGAACACCAATCGGTTACTTGGTTTCCTTCCCGTCTAATGTGGGTGAAACGGACATATATTTCATATTGGTTTTCTTTTTTGTTATATTTTTCACGGGAAACCATATCGTTTATGTATGATTGTATAAATGACTTCGGTATGATCGGACAAACAAACTTTATTCTTCTCATCAATTCCTCCCCAATTTCAATTCAAGCTCCACCTCTACACCAAAATCCGTGATCATAAAAAAGGGAGAAACATAGTGTTATTGTGTTGCAATCCTCACATCAATTTGATACGAAACCCAAACACATCGTGTACGGCATTGCAACATCGTTTAATCGGTAGGGGCAAAGGAACCAATAGATCAAAAAATGGTGGAGGCCTAGAGTAACAAGAAGTGTGGTGTGGATGGACAAGCCTGTCAAGACTCGCCATAATGAAGGGCTGCCAAAGATCCAAATCTTAGGCAACACTTCCAACTTTCTCTACACGATCTAGCAAGGCTCTGCAATAAGGACTTCAACGGTGGTTCAGAGATGACAAGTTTTGGATGAAGGATGTGAGGTGGTTGGTGATGGGTTATGATGATACGATGTTCGTAGTGGAAAATGTGGTCGCCGGTGGGCTCACCGAAGTCAAGAACAGTTGGCTACGATTTTGTAATTCACAAAAACTTGGTCAAATTTTTGAATTTCATTTTGTAAATTTGGTTGCTACTAGGTTTTTTTTTTTTTTTTTTTTTTTTTTTTTGGTTGTAAGTTCCAAAGCTCTTTTATTGCCAAAGAACATTTAGGTAATTTACACTTTAACCTTTAAATAAGTTAAATGGGATAAAGGCTTGTAGGTCATTCTACTCATTACTTAACATAAAATATTAACTGTAGGTAACTTGTAATTTACATATGGGTGCTATGTAATTTACAAAGCAATAGTGGGTGGTCAAGAGTTTTGACCCCAATATAACGGGTGCCGTGTAATTTGCTCTAAAATCTATGAGTATTGATTACTTTTGGGTGTTTTTTGTAGGCATTAATATAAAGCTCCCCCTTGAGGAAGTAAATCATGGTGCCACAAACTGGCCCAGATGAACCTCAGTTCCAAAAAAATAAAAAATAAAAAATAAAAAATAAAAAATAAAAAATAAAAAATAAAAAATAAAGAATAAAAAAAAAAAAATAAAAAATAAAAAATTGGAGGGTTGAACACCATTGTCATTAAAACAATAAACAATTTATATTGCCCTTTGGATGAAAATAAAGATTTAATTCTTTTGAGGGTTGAACACCATTATCATTAAAATAGTGAACAATTTATATTGCCTTTGGATGAAAATAAAGCATCATGCAATGTAAAACCTTTAGAAGTTGCCTACAGCTAGAACATAGACCTAACAATGTACTTATTTATATTTATCTATTTAAAAGAAATAAGTACAATAATTCATTATTGGTCAATAATGAAAAATGGTTTGGTGAATTTTATTGAAAATAAATTATGAAATAAAAAATAAATTTAGTGTAATTTTTTTTATTATTAGAAAATAATAATATTGAGAAAAGAGGGAAAATGGATTTTACAAAAGAATGTGACAATGTGTATTGAAAATAATAACAAGCATTTTACCAAAAAAAAAAAAAAAAAAAAAAAAAAAGCAAGCAAGAAGAAGCTTTAGTTCTCCCTTTTTCCGTCAGAAAGGCCAAGTGACGTGGCATTTTGCCCTTTCCCCCACCCACGGTGGGCCCGTGGCCTACCCAGTTCTACACTTCTACGGCTCCTCCTTGAGCAAGATGGCGGGCCGATGGACGAAATCTTATCTCCGTTATACGATTTTGGTCGCCTTCAACGGTTATCCAAACTTCCAATGTGGAGTAGCCGGAGAGTCAAGAAGATACTGAAGCAGAGGCAGTTCGACGAAAACTTGTTTTTCATTTTAGCGTTTTATCAGTAATGTTGCTTCCTCAATGTCACCACCACTCTTCATTCACCCCAAGAACCCTAGACTCAGCACCTCTATTCTTGTCTTCTCCATCTTGTAAAACATTATTATTCCGAAACACTAAAACCCCGCAGTGGATCATTCGGTGTTCTACAGTCGATGCCGAAACCGTAAGCAAGTCTGCAATCCAAAGAATTTCAGAGAAGCTCCGTGGTCTTGGTTACTTGGACGAGAATTCGAAAGAAGTCGAACAGGCCAATACTGGTCATGGCTCTGCTGGTGAGATCTTCATCCCTTCAACTCACCAGCTGTCCAAATACAGAGCTGGTCACACGCTCGATCCAAGCTGGAGCACTCCAGGGAATCCAGTTCCGAAGCCGGGCTCAGGAACAGCAATATCGAGATTTCACGAATTGAAAAGTGAATTACGGAAGCAAAAGAAGTCGGTTCTCAAAGAGGAGAGACGGCCTACTTTAGCAGAACTTACCATCCCAGAGCAGGAGCTCAAAAGGCTTCGAACCCTTGGGATTGCTTTGAAGAAGAAGTTGAAGGTCGGTAAGGCTGGAATCACGGAGAGGATTGTTAATGGAATTCACGAGCGATGGAGGCAGTCTGAACTCGTCAAGATCAAATGCGAGGATATATGCAAGATGAACATGTTGAGGACTCATGAAATCCTGGAGGTTAGTTTCCTATTTAAATATTTATTAATATGTTTTATACGCCAAATATCGAAACATTAACACCGATACTCGGTTCAGACATTGATGTAATCACTGCAATCATTTAGTAATTAAAGAATAAATTGAAATCGACATATGTTGAGATTGATGTAATCACTGCAATCATTTAGTAATTAAAGGATAAATTGAAATCTAGTTCCTTATTATTTATATTTTTTATGGTCCAGGACTTAGGTTGATCCTCGTGGATGAGGATCAGTTCAATATACAAATCTCTTCTTCGCTGTATGTATATAAGCTTAAATTTTCTGACTTTAATGTTTTCATACTTCTCTGGCATGGAACTCTATCTGGTAAGAGAGAGTTTAAATTGGTTCTAATCTGATTTGCTCTATTGTTCCCAGAGAAAATCAGGAGGGACGGTTATATGGAGGTCTGGAAGTTCCATTATTTTGTACAGAGGAGCTGACTATGTATATCCATACTTCTTGTCTGACTCCAATTCAACAAGTGAATCTCCTCAAAATAAGGTATCAGCAGAATCAAGCTTGAATTCTCATGCTGATGGTACAAAACCTACCAGATCATTATACACAGTTGGTGCAGAGTCTAACCAACCAGCCCCTTGCAATGGGATTCATCCTTCACCATTGGTACGTGGAGTTGGTTCTCCAGCTAAAGTACGATTCCAGCTGCCTGGTGAGATCGAACTTGCAGAAGAAGCTGACCGTCTATTGGATGGGTTAGGTCCACGTTTTACTGATTGGTGGGGATGCGATCCCATGCCGGTGGATGCTGATTGTTTACCAGCAATTGTTCCTGCATTCCGGAAACCATTCCGTCTTCTCCCATATGGAATAAAGCCTTTACTAACCAGTGATGAAATGACCATCTTAAGGAGACTCAGTCGGCCCTTGCCGTGCCATTTTGCACTAGGTAAGAATGACGTTTTTGGTTCTATCTGTTACCATGTCCACTTGTTTGACCACACTGCTACTTGCGTTCACTGATTCTCAGGGAGAAACAGGAACCTGCAAGGATTGGCAGAGTCCATGATTAACCTCTGGGAAAAATGTGAGATTGCAAAAATTGCAGTTAAGAGAGGAGTTCAAAATACTAACAGTGAAATGATGGCTGAAGAGTTAAAGGTTGGTAATATCTACATGGTCTTTCTTGTATGTACTGTGTGTGAAAAGACTATTGATGCTTTATGAACAATTTTGTGCTGCTTAATGCCTTTCTTTGTTGGTATTTGTCAATTTGCTTGGCTCTTTAACCAATTTGTGGTGTCTTTGAGCTATGGATTACGACCACAGTGAAAAATGCATGAAATGCAGCAAGATGGAGTATTAAGATTGGAAAAAACCTGTCCTGCTGTCTCGATGATGTCCATGCGATGGAAGTTCAGTAGATAGCAACAGAATTTGTTTAGTTTGTAGTAAGTTGCTCTTTAAGATAGTTGACTGTAAGATACAAAGTCATGGATGGTTGGTATTGTGAGGGAGACAGGGTGTTGATGTGTATATTTACTCAACCTGTCCATTACACTTTGAGCTTTTAGGTGAAGCAGCAGCAAATATGATATTGGAGCAGAGAAGTCAATTGGTTGACCATGGGAAAGCGCGAAAATAAGGTGGGTGGCATGTGGAACATTGGGCTGTATGTGTGGGGGGTGTATTAACGTTGCCTTACCCTAATAGTTAGAGCTTTTAGGTGAAACAAAGTAGGGATTTCAAGTATTCAGGGTAGCGCATTGGAATTTCTAAATCTCTTCTGCCTTAGGCTGCGTTTGTTTGATGGAATAAAAGTGGGGTGGGAAAATTCTTGAAAAAAGTGTAGATTTCTTACTTTTCCCTTAAATCCCAAAATTGTAGATTGTTTGGTTGCTTGGGGTGGGAAAGTGAGAGACAAGCTTCCTTGAATCAAGGAAACTTGTCTGGTGATGTGGCAGCCCAACTTTCCCACCCTAAGCCATTTTAAAACCCCACAAATTTGGTGGGATTTTGAAAAAGTTTAGAAAATTAAAAAGTGGGACCCACCACTATCACTTTTTCACAAAACCCTTTCCTTTCCTTCTCCCTCACCCCACTACACATGGGGTCCACATGTTTTTTCTCCCACCCCTTTTTTCCCACCCCACCTTTGCAAACAAACACAACCTTAGTGTTTCTAGAAGGAAATTCCGTGTGAGATGGACCATGAGATTTAGGCCTGCATATGCAAGGGAGTATTGATGAATACCTTGACAGGGCTAATGGTTAGAAATTTTAGATGCTACGATAGTGAACATGGTATGGAGCAAGAAGGTCAGGTGTTCAACTTTTGAAAGTACATTGGAATAATTTTCTTGACGTTTCTTCTCCCTTGGTGCTATGTAAAGGAAATGCTGCATGAGCTCCATGTGCAAGGACTATGGGATCTTGATGTTCACATGTGAGGGACTATTGACTTCTGGAATTTCATTGTTTTTGGTTGGTATTGTTGGAGTTAGTTTACTTGGTAGCTAGTAATAAAATTAGAAGAAGATAATAACATTGCTGTAGCAGAGTCCACAAGATACTTGATTCCTCCTCCTATCAAAATATAATTGTAGGGTAAATCTCTTGATATATCTATACTCGAAATAGAAGGGAGTTCTTACCTGGATTCGCTTTTTCCCAATATAAAATTATCATAGCGGAAGTTAATTTGGATCCACGTCTTTGTTTCTCCACAAACTCGTCACCGGTTTGATTTCACAATCACGAGGAGAGGGAATGTAGTCCACAACCCAAATTCTTTGTGGATGGAAGAAAGTAGGGACCAAGAATGTGGAGAAGGAGATCCACGAAGTATCTCCTTTCTGCGTTTTCTTGGAGAGAGGGAGCCGCCTTTCAGGAAAAACTCACGTATCCGTAATGTAATCACCCAAGTGATGCAGTGGTTACCAAAATATCTAATCCTATATTTTGTAACCGCCTAAAAGTGAGTTTTCAATTTTGCCCTTAGGCATATTATAATTAATAAAACCCAACATCTCCCCTTTGCACAAGGGCAAGTGTTAATCTCTCTGTCACAGTGTCCCAGACACATTTGTATATCCCAGATATACACATTACATATTCAATCTCTCTATCACAGTGTGTCCCAGACACATGTATATCCCAGATATACATATTTTGATCTCTCTGCTATGTATCCCAGATACATAGACCTCTTGTGTCCCAGACACCATCATCCACAAGTCATACTGACAAAATGGTTGTGCGACCGGTGATATACCTGCACGCGTGAGCAAACTAGAAACCTTCCTAGAAGGCCAGAATGACACATCACTCAAAGAAACACATCAAATAAGCATTAACATATCACAGTGTCCTAGGTTTATTCAAATTCATCAGACTAAAGGTATCTCGATCCCTCTGAGAGATCACCTTCTTGTCCTTAAAATGTTCACTACTGTAACACATACAATTGGCGCCAACAAACACTTTTAGGGTGTAGTTGAATCAAACCTTTCCTTTCGCCCCAGACCATCACTACGCTTGGGATTGACTCCTTTACTAATAATGCCCCTTTAGGTCAAATCAATCATGACCATAGGTAACATCCCAAAATAGCCACATCAACCCTTTGTTTTATGATGTCGTCGAAAGTCAATAAGAACACTAATGGACTATAAGGTCCAAGACTCACACAATGAAAGGAGCATGGATCTATCCTCTCATTTCCAATGAGTGTTAAGCACACAGAGTATGATATACGTGTTATGGTGGGGCATTCCATACACAATAGAACGTATGTCCCTCTCAACACCATACAGGTCTTAGTTTAGTTGCAACCTCTTGCGCTTAACCTGAGTTTATTTATTGTCACCACCCTAGTGCCACATAAAGTACTCGCACTTGGCTTCTATAGGCAACATGAATAGTGGGTCATGTCGATTCTCTTTATAATAGAGCAACTCATCTTGATTCCAAATCAAGGCGACAACATGATTATGAATTGACCTACACAAGGTCATTCACAATCTGTCTCATCTCTGCTCGCCTCTAAGGCGCCAGAGGCGAATGCTCGTGTGAGTGAGCCATTCTTTTGCCTATTGACATATCTTGTTTTATGCTAGAAGAACACAATCACACAGAAAGTGGAAAAATAAATGCTGGAATGAACTCATGTTACTCAATAATAAGAAAGTTTTACTACAAAAAATTAAGTCACAATCTACGCAAACCCAAGGATTTTACATAAGAAATAAAAACATCTTTGGCTATTGGTTTGGTAAGGGGGTCAACTACCATCTGACTAGTAGATATGTGCTTAAGTACAACTTTCTTCCTTACTATAATGTCTCTAACAAAATAATCTAAATTGTATATGTTTGGTCTTCCCATGATACTTGGGGTCCTTGACATAGCTAAGAGCTGCCGTACTATCACAGAAGACAAGGGCAGACTCTTTGAGTGTCAACACAAATTTAGTATGTTGTAGGAATCTCCTTAACCAAATAGCCTCTTGAACCGCAGCTGAGCATGCCATATACTCTGCTTCTATGGTCGAGAGTGATATACAAGTCTGCTTCTTGCTACACTACGAAATAGCCCCGTCATTCAACAAGAAAGCATATTCAGAGGTTGATTTGCGCTAATCAATGTCTCCAGCCCAGTCGACATCGCTATAGCCAACCAATCGCAAATCCGATGCGTAATTGCAAACCAATAGATACTCTGGTGGAGAAGGGTTTGCATTTGAGCCTTGATATGGGTCCTAAGACTCCAGAGGAGAAAACCAAGATGGAAAGAGTTCCATATTCCAGTGTAGTGGGTAGCCCTATGTACGCTATGATCCAGACACCTTCCCTTATGCGTAGTACCCTTTTTGTCTAGTATCCTTATCCATCTAGGAATACCAATCCTTATGGGATCCCTACCGACTGCTGGATTAATACCCATAACCTTATGGTCATCTACATATGATAGAGCAAATCCCTCTTGTGTCTCCTCACGGGATGCCTACCGATTGTTGGATGCTCACGAGCCCAACCCTCATCATATGCAACCCTACCACTAATGATACACCAGCAAGTTTGTCTCCTCAAGAGATGGCTACCGATTGTTGGACGCCACCAGCCCCTACTGCTATCATGGGTTACTCGGCTTCTATACCCATGCCGAATGGGTAGTAGCATGCAATTGGGTGACCTAACCATCCTTTTAGACATCCATAATATGCATTGACAACAGTCACAACACCATATCATCACTAAAGGCACCAAGGGCAATGGCCTAAACTACTACCCCTGATGTATGATGATAAGCATACAAGGTATATGAGTTCCTAACTCAAACAAGCATTCCATCTCATTATATCATTAAAGTACAGCAATGAACAACAATAAATAATCATTCCTAGTGCACTCCAAATGTTAAGAATGCTCTAACAGTATATTCCAGCATATCAGTACATCAAGAGTATGCATTACATATTAAAGAAAAACATAACAGACCATCCAAGCATAAGTGTGTTGTTTTCCCTCACCTGAACAACATCCAAAACCCTTTTAAAGCCTTAGGATTACTCAACCAAAGGTTCTAGCAGATCACAATAAGCTCTAGTAACATGTTCATGCATTTACAATTAGGTTTTAGAGTCAAAATAGCCAAAAACATGCAAACCAAGACTGCAAAGGGGGTGGTTGGTCAAACCAGCCAGTGGGCGGTCGACTGCCCTGACCAGCCTCCTGGTGCCTCGAATAGAACTCAAATCTGAATTGCACATCTTCAATCCCTGATCCTTGACGGGTTCTGGGTTGATCCAGGGAATGCACTTCATCTCTGAACCACTATTCTAAACACCCAAACACGAAACTAAGACAAACCCTAGAGATCTCTCAGATATAAAATTTTAGAATCCTTTACTTGAAGAATTTCATAGTCGGATTAGATGCTATTCTTATTCCTCATGTATGATCTAATTAGGATTGATGGAAAACCAAGGTTTCCCAATCAAATCAGAATTCCAACAAAGGTTTCCCAAACCTAACTCCCCCAAAACAAAGGATTATTTAAATAATAGGTAATGGGAGAGTCAGTTACTTACCTTCAAGATTGAGAAGACGTCAAAGATGTGTGATTCCTTCTGCAAGAATCGCCTTCCTTTGCTCCCACACGTGCTTTCTAACTTCCTCTTGGGTCTCACGGCCGTCTAGGATTAATGACGAAGTCAGGGTTTAAAGAACTTAAATAGGGGTGTCGGGAGAAAATATCCCAAATTTGCCTATACTGTCTGACCAACCGCCTAGGGGGGCGGCAGGTTGGTCAGTCAACTGCCTTGACCAACTGCCCCTAGTACTTTTCAGTACTTAGGTGGTTTTTCAGTCTAGTTGGACCCAAATGCTTTTACAGTGCTAGAATCATTCTACAGGCTCATACCTGGACAAGGGTGTCTCCCAACTTGAACACTTGCGAACTGGAAATCCACCTGCCCAAACCATCCGGTTCCATGTTGGATCTTCTTCCTGTTTCCAACAAAGCGGCAAGACCACAATCTTCACCATCCATATCTATGGGTTCTGATGCTAATCCAATGGTCTCTAATTCGATGTCTCAAAGTTTCTTTCTACTAGATCCTTGGGTTCTCGGACTTGCAAGTAGGGATTCAGAATAGGATCCTAGGGGTTATCACACAATCAAGGGACTAGAGGATAGCAATCAGTAGAATATGTCAACTGTAGTATTGTACCGGCATTATACTTGTAATCGGAGCATTCAAGAGGTAAAAAAGCAGCAGAACAAATGCATATGAAGGGCCTTTTCAGCGGCAGCTTCCAAACTCAAGGGTACAAAGAGGACAAACTCAAAATACCAGGGCTCAATGTACAGCAGATCAGCATAGGGATAGGTTACGAATAGGGTTATAACGATAGTACCTTAGTGATGAACCAAAGGTCAAAAAATAACAGGAAGAAATAAGGCTGGTTGCCTGGTTACCAAGGGGATCACTTGGATCCCCTATCTCACTTACTGGGATCGACAGACAACTTCCTTCAGACAGATGCTAACCCAATGTCCAATCATGTCACTGACTGTATTGTCTTGTGTCAACCCCTTTTGGAAGAATTAGTACAGAACAAAGACTGTTCCAAACAGAAACGTGCCAATCTTAGGCTTATGCCCCCTTAACACTCCCCCTTCCAATCCCCTTCCCCACTCGACGCCAAAAAGATAAAGAAAAAAAAAAAAAGAGAAAGAGAAGAAAGCGGGGGAAAAAACTAAAAAAAATGTTGAGGGTACTGAAAATCTCCTTTTGACAACCTTGCTTCATCCTATCAGTTTCTTGGGGAAAGCAAATAAAGGTAGTTCCTTCTATTAAATGGAAAAAAGTTTACTTTCGGTTCAGTAAATTAACTGTCTCCTATTTCTCAGAAGTGGATTATTGCTTTCTGTTGAGTAAAATATTTGCTTCCTATTGCATGAGTCTTCCTCCATTGATGGATCTTCCTCCCCCCCACTTTTTTTTTTTTTGGGGGGGGGGGGGGGAGGGAGGGGGATCATAATGCATGCAGTCTTACCCTCAGTTCACGGAGAGGTTGTTTCCTGAATCACTTAATCATTAACTTCCGTTAATAAATTGTCTGTCTGTTCCATCTCTCTTTTTTTTTAGTATATAAAAATCTTCATATAGTGTGTAGCCAAGGAGTTAATGCTTATTGTTCATCTTATTTAACTTTTGGAATGTTATATATATAATTTTTAAGGAAAACAATCATTTGGAGAACATTTTTAGAGGCTGATTATACAAACATATAATCATGTTGAAATGCATTTTGCAGCGGTTGACTGGAGGAGTGCTTCTTTCAAGGGATAGGGAATATATTGTCTTTTACAGAGGAAAGGATTTCTTGCCAGTAGGAGTTTCTTCTGCACTAAATGAGAGGAGGAAGCAAAGAACAGGCAAAGAGAATATGGATATTAGTTCATCAATTGGCACTATGTCTGAAACTGTTGAAAGGACTAAGGAGTTTACTTCTGTTGATGGAATTAAAGAAACAAATGACAAACGAGAAAGGGAGGTTCTCTACAAACGAGAAAGGGAGGTTCTCTCTAGAGAACACAAAGGCAGGTCAACAAAGTCAGCTATTGAAGTCATTAACAAGAAGCTCTCCGTGGTATTAATCTCTTGAGATGCTACACTATGTGCTTATTTCCTACTTCCTAGTAAAGCTTATTTGTAAGGTGCAACTAGGTGTCACCAGAGTGATGAAATAAGAAGTTGTAACCTTCTATTATTGCCCGCACTGTATTATTTAGTGCAAGGGTAGCCAAGGTGTTTCAAAAGGTTAAGAGTTATTTATTTCAATATTTATCTTAAATGAAAAGACTTATCCTTGTTGAGAGAAAAAGTGTAATCTTTAAAGGGTAAGTGAGGTTACAACTTCTTAGGCAACCACTATGTTCAATAAGATTTTCCCTTGTTTATCTTCTTTTGACTTGCTTGTTTCTCTAAAAGGCGTTAGAAAAGAAAGCAAAGGCAGAGAAGCTTCTAGAGGACCTAGAGAAAGAAGCTGAGCACCAGAAACCAGAAATAGACAGAGAAGGTATCACTGAAGAAGAAAGATACATGCTGAGGAAGGTTGGCCTGAAAATGAAGCCTTTCTTATTGTTGGGTGAGTTATGCAATTTATTGAAGTACTGTTGAACTCAAAGCAGCTGTTAAGAATTAATGCTCTGCCAATTTCATGTGAGGACCCCTCAAAACCATTCGGGTGAGTCTTCCATAAAAATGGACCCATTCTCTTTTGCAAATGGACCTTAAACTCTATGGTGTTAGATTTTGTAATCTGTTTATTTTTTCTTCTAGTCATCTTGATCCACCCAAGCGCATCTACCTTTACTGGATTAAATAAGATCAGTTTTTAAATTCTTGATTGCCTGTGCATTATAAGTTACCTCTTTATTTATTAGCCCTTCTACCCTCACTGGATTAAGTAAGATCAGTTTTTAAGATTCTTGGTTGGCTGTGCATTATGAGTTGCCACCCTATTATCTCGTTGCTTTACTGACGATTCAGAAAAGTTGCCATTCAAGCAGCCCCCCTGAGCCTTGATTACTGACAAGCTTCTTCTTTATGCATGTGCAGGTAGACGTGGAGTTTTTGATGGGACTATAGAGAATATGCATCTTCATTGGAAGTACAGGGAACTTGTGAAAATAATTTCTAATCACCGGAGTATAGAAGATGCTGGTGCTGTAGCCAGGACTTTAGAGGCCGAAAGTGGGGGGATACTGGTTGCAGTGGAGAGAGTGAGTAAGGGCTACGCGATCATTGTTTATCGTGGGAAGAATTATGTACGCCCTATTGAATTGAGACCTCGAACCCTCTTAAATAAGCGAGAAGCAATGAAGAGATCATTGGAGGCACAAAGTCGTGAGGTGAAGTTCTTCAACTTCTAAAATATTTGAAGGTTAATGTGATTAGGACCTAGAAAGTCTTCAACTCATCCTGGTCCGTATCTGTTATAGTTGTGGTGCAATTACAGAAAGTATATAGAGTCAAGATCCCTTATTCGGATCTCCTCAGAACCAAAGAAACCATTTGATGACCCTAACTGAGTGATTTGCGTTTCTTTTGGATAGCACAGGACCCACAGTCTCTTGGACCGTGAAATGAAGGGACAGATTGTCTCCCAGATCTTATATCGATAATCAAGGATATATAATATGTTTGATTTTGGGCTTGAAGATTTAGGGGGTGCCATGGATGGTTAACAAATTTGCCCTTTAAATCATATCTATCACATGTGATTCTGGAATCATATTCATACATGTAAATACAACAAAGCAACAACTTATCCTCAGCCTGTCTAAATGGGGTTGGCTAAACAGATCCTTGCCCTCTAGTCAACTCTATTTGAAATTATTCTTGATGTAAGGCCTAAGCTATCACGTCTTTCCTTACAATTTCTATCCAGGCCATTCTAGGTCTGCCCTAGCTTTTTCAGTTCCTTCAACCTGAATCAAATCACTCCTTTGTATTGGGGTGTCCAATTCCTTCTTCAGACATGCTTATGCCACTGCAAAGCTACTCCTAAGTCAGTTTTAATATGATCGTTCCTCACTTTATTCTTCCTATTTTTGTCACTCATCCATCGTGATCCCCATCTCTACTGCATTGGGTTATCCATATGTTGCTTACTAATTGCTCAGCTTTATGCAACATCATAGGCAGCCACATGGTTGTTCTGTAAAGTTTTCCTTTTAATTTTTGAAGGAATAAGCCGATTATGCAACACTCCAGACATGCCACTCTGGTTCTTCCATCCTATATATCGTATCATCCTCTCTATTTATTTGTGACTGAGCCCAGTTTCCTAAGATGATTACTTTGTCAAATCTCTTCTTATTTTTCATCACTTTATTATCTATTTTTGTGTGTCCAAATTTGCACACCATTTGGTCTATCTTCATTCTTGACTTCAAATATTTTGATTCCAAGGCTGATCTCCATAACTGCTATTTAGTGATAATATCTTTTTTGTCTCTTCCATTGAAAAGATATCATAACGAATTACATACACCCTGGAATCATAGTATCATACACATGAATGAGAAAAAAAAAGGAGGGGGGGGGAGAAGGGATACCCAGTGCAGGAGGCTACCACCATTGTGGGTCTCGAGCTGGTACAAAATCATAATTTATGTAGCATTAAAACTACTTTCACAAAGAGACTGTCCAGACTCACACCCCTACTTCCACAAAGGGGAATTATTTGTTAAATGTTTGGTTTGATTATTGCTTGCAAACTCTTATCTTTTTATATTTACCTCTCTAACTTTAATTGTAAATTTATTTGGTTTAATTGTCTTATTTCTTTTCCCATATGATTGATGTAGTCTTTGAAGCTCCACGTCTTGAAGCTTACCAGAAACATTGAGCAATTGCAACTTAAGTTGGTGAGATCTCCTCTCTTTTGGCAGTGACATTTTTTCTCTTCTACCTCATTTTTATAGCAATTCTTTGAGAAGACATGTAAAGTAACATGGTGCACTCAATTGATTATAAGATCTCTGTAACAAAAGTTGCTGTTTAGAAAGTCAGAGCAGAGACAATGAAGAGAAGTAGTGGAGGAGAAGAAAAGGTGGAGAAGGGGAGATCAAACCAGCTTTGGAATAAGCTCCCTGCAATTCTGGACTTAAGTTCTAGAATCGCAGGCCCTTTATTTATATAAAGAGATTACATAGATCTTGACAGAATATTCTGTCCACTTTCCAAGAAATAGAAAGACTGAAAAATAGTAATTTTTAGGACTTACTTCAAATCAGATCTAAATCTATGTTTCCTAAACTAATTACATAGGAAATTTGGAAATAAATTAGTGCCAAATCTAACTTGCGACACCTAGCTTAACACCCAAGTAGCTAGAAACTTCATTCGTCTTGAGCACAAGTAGCAATAGCAGACAGCCAGACACCGATAAACATTGAGAGAACTTCACCTTGGAGATAATCGACAATTTCAATAAATAATCTTAAATGTTGAATCCGTCCAGCAATATGGATGATTGGCGATAGTGAACATGGATCCACAAGGCTAGCAGTAATAATAATTTCATAAGCATTATCCAAATAATGCCAATAGTATGAAGTAGCAATTGTCTCAAAAGTGTAGCGTCTCCAATGACTACAACACAAGAGGCAGGTAGGAGGCAGTAGATAGAAATTCTACTCAACCAAAGGTAGAAATAGAGCCTCAAACAAAAGTCTCTACAGGTCAAAAATAGGTTTATGCGAACCAAGTAGGTAGGAAAAAAACAGTTACGGTTTCTTGGAACCAAATAGGTAGATAAAGAGCAATATGGGTTACTATAGACCAAGTAGATAGGTAAAAGACCATATGTGTTACTGAATACTGTGGACCGAGGAGGAAGGTAAAAGGCAGTATGGGTTTGCAAGCCAAGTAGGTAGGCGAAGTTAACTGCAAATCAAGTAGGTAGCTGTTGATGTAGCCATATAGGTAGTATTAGGTCACTATGGATCAAGTAGGTAGTAATTTTTCTTGTAGAACATCATCCTAGGATAAAGCTTTGAGTAGATAAAGAATAAGTCTAAAATCTACCCTTCACGTGTAGCATTAGAGGTGAACAATTGATTACCAAATCTCACTAGAACCGCAAATAAAACTTGTTATATATTCAACCATCCCCACACAATGACAAAGAAGTCCCAAACCATTGTGGTCTATGGTCTACCAAGTTAAGATAATGGCAATTTAGTTACTAACTTGATTGGAGGATGCCAGCAATTCAACCTCATAAGCTAGTCAAAATTAAATATACAAACCAAAATAAAATGTAGCAGATATTAGGTAATCCAGCCAGCAGTTCTTATCTAACTGGTGGATCAAAATTGATCTTCAAGGTGATCTCCAGCACCATAGATGATCACAGAATCATTAAAAATAGAGCAAATATCAGCTGTGGACTTTGATTCACCCATAGATTATAACTCAAACTGGGAGCTGTATCTGCAGTAGATCTTATCAATGTAATTCTACCCATAGGCTGTCCCAGCAATGTATCTTTAAGCAGAAGAGGTAGTACTCACACAATTCAAGACCCAGCAATATATTGTAAAACCAAGACTGGATCAGCAGTGTGTGTCAAACACAAGGCTGTTGTAGCAGTATATTTCAAATCCAGAGGCATACAAAAAGGTAAAAACAGAAGAACAGAGGCATACTCAGCTATACTAGCAGTATATTCCAAACCCAGACGTATACGAAAGGCAAAACCAGCAGAACAAAGTATGGTTCATGTCCGACCAGCATGGTAATAGGGATAAGAATAGGTACCTCGGTGGTGGGACAAGATTCAAAGGAGCAGATTAAGATGACAATAAGATAAGGGGCTTGCTGGTTACCAAGTTTCTGTAAAACAGAGCAGCCGCGGGTAATAAGAAGATCATTCCATGAGATAGAGCAGCGCTTGCGGAGGGTGGAGAAGCACTTTCAAGTAGCAGTACATGGATTGGTAGCGGTCAGGAAAAAACCCAGAGAATATATATTAGGTGAAGACTCTCATCGCAGATCAACAGCAAGACAGATCAGTCTTGGAAGGTTTAATCCTTTATCTCCATGATTGTCTAATCAGAATTAGTTAAGAAAGAAGGCACAATAATATATGTATGACTCCCAAAATTGCAGAGGAAAAATAGCTGCCCAGGGATCAGATTAATGCTCTGATAACATGTAAGAAAACCTGTAATTTAGAAAGTCAGAACAGAGACGATGAAGAGGAAGTAGTGGAGGAGAAGAAGAGGTGGAGAATAGGGAGAAGGGAAGATCGAACCAGCTTGGGGAGAAGCTCCCTGCAATTCTGGACTTGAATCCTAGAATGACAGGCCCTTTATTTATAAGAAGATTACATACATCTAGACATATACTCTGTTCACTTTCCAAAAATTAGAAAGACTGAAAAATAGTAACTTCTACAGTTCAGTTCAAGTCAGATCAAAATCTAAGCTTCCTAAACTAATTGCATAGGAAATCTGGAAATAAATCAGTAGCAAATCTAGCTTTGACATCCAACTATCCAAGCAACAAAAAATAAAAGGGTAAAAGTAAAAATTCGTTATCGTTCAACAATCTCAAATTCCAATTCTGAATCACATAAAGGAATCTTGTCATGGGCAGAATTCAATAAGGTTGTGGAAACCAGCAAAAACCGAACTGAATGTATTTGCTATTTTTAGTCGGGGACTTCCTATTGTGGTAGTGCTCCTTAATGGTGAATCTCGGGATTAAACATGTATCATTGTCCTTTTCTGTTTTTCTGATTTTCTTATGATGTCTTTTAGTTTCTTTTTCTTCTGAAACCCCGCCTACTCCCCCACCCTCCCCCCCCCCCCACCACAAAAAAAAAAGAAAAGAAAAAAAAGAGTAAAGAAAAACCACCACACTTGTAAATTTAGAGAGAAATCATACATTGCACTAAACGTATAGCAAGGAATACTATGACAAAGAACTTGAAATTTGGGGAATAAAAACATAAAAAAATTGGGGGGGGGGTTGAAATACATGTCTCCCTCCTCCCTCTGCATGTCATATGAAGCACAATACATGTCCTATGATGTATGGTCCATATATGGCCTCATTCAGACGCCTAAGATGTCCTAATGGTGGGAAGTTCGAGATCTCCGGATAATCAATTAATTCAACTGCTGATGGAAGGGTTGGTGGTAGATGTGGTATAGATATGGTGTGGAAGATCTACTCAACAAACAAAGAAGCACCCTGGTCATCGGCAGGGACAACATAAGCTCCATAATCATAATAAGGTCCTAATGGCTGACTTCAATAGCTGAGAGTGGGAGGGACTCCATAAGCTCCATATCCATAAGGTTCCACTAGTTGTTGACTTCAAGTCTGATAGACAGGAGGGACACCTAAGGTCCATAACCATAAGGTCCGTAAGTCGACCCACTAGTGGAACCAACACTCTTCATAACAATATCATATGACTGGGACTTTGTGGGCCTATGCCATCGAATCCTCTAGAGGTGGAGCCTTTGGAATCAATTATGTTTATCGATCTCATAGAAGTATAGAACCCACCAAGCCCTCCGCATTGACCGTACGGTAAAACCCATATGATGGCGTGTCCTCCCCTTCCCCTTCCTCAAATATGTCGATGAAACATTACGGCCTCGAGATGTAGCATGATTTGAATCATGTATCGCATAACTGAATTGACTCTCACCCGTGTATCTCGGTGGTCGTCCTCCCCATCCTTCATTTTCACGTACTGCTGGTGGTGGATTATTGTCCTGATATGGCTACAAAACGACTGAAACTCCCACTGGCATCCCTAAATACTTTCATCTAATATATAAAGTAAAAAACAATAACTATGTTAATATTGAATAACTTAGTATAAAATTATGAATTGTGAATATCAAATCACAATCTCACCTCCATAAGGATGATTGTCTGTTTAGATGGATCTGGTTCCAACCTCTCCACTATAGTTTGGACGGCATATATCAAATCTTACCTCATCCCGAGCATGTCTTTGTAATGGTACTTGGGATTTAGATAGTATGCTATGTAACAAAAAGCAAGAAAAAGGGAATAGTCAATAGTGTGATAATATAATGAATATTAAATTGATTACTAGACTTAACAACTCACCAGCCATATGCACTGGATGTTGTAGCTGCTTCTCCCATCTATTTTGGATGATGTCGAGGATTTTTTGTTGCCTTGTGGGGAGACCTGAGTAACTTGTTACTTCATCTTATCTACTGTAGCCCATATGTATGGTAGAGTAGGTCTTCTCTGCTGATTTACCATACAAGCTTAAGCATCTTCACCACTATCCCAACATTATTCTAGAAGCTCTCATTGAGTATGATCAATTTTGCTCTCCTTCCTCCTATGGATGAAGAACCCTCCCTGTTAAACCACTGCTCTAATGCAAACATGGTCCTAAGGCCAGTCTTCCTAATCTCAAAGCTCTGCAATGCAATGCAATCCAGTTAGTAGCAAATCTAGATATGCATGGCCTCACTAAGTCACCCTGGCACTTGTCCCTCATCATTTTAGTGCATAGGTGTTGTTGTAGATGAAGGTGCTAACTTGTTGGGCTTGCTCTATGGTCTTCTTCATAATTTTGACCTTCCCCTTGTCCTTTAGCACTAGGTCAATGTAGTGAACAGCACATGGAGTCTAAAAGAGCCTATATTTGTCAGATAAGAATGTCCAAATTAGTAATGATCATTGAACCATCAAGTCATCAACATAAAGTCATAAATTGTATATGTAATATGTATTTAAAAATTAAAATTAGTACTAGAAGTGCAAGTATGTTTTGATACCTTAGGTTCTCCATCATTTCAACCCAGGTTTCTTGTAGTTGGATTGTTGGAGCCGCTACAAGTTGCAATTTGGACCAAATTCTCCACTCCAGCGTCCTTCACCACTAGCTTCAACAATCTGTAGATGTATTTTGCATTCTTCTTTTCACTTGATGCATCTACTGATTTGAGGAACAGTGTCCTCCCATCACAATTCAACATGAAATTGATGATGGACTGTCTAGTGGGATCAGTCTAACCATCAACCATCATAGTCACTTCATAATGAGCCCACATGGGCTTCAATCCATCAATGTATTCATTCGAGACTTGTTTATGCTTAGGTAAATACACATATTGTTTATGCTTTAGTAAATACACTTTATATATCTCATGTGGGGTGGGCCCCTGTATGCCACTCCCAACCCTGGCTATGTCCACAATCATATCCTTATAATAGGGCCCTTGGGTTGTATGTGCTGGAATACTATGGTATATAGCCCATTTGGAGAAAGCATCCCCATTTTCTCATTCACACTCCCCCACAAGTGCTTCAACTTTCATAGGGCTGGATCATTATGAAGAATCTTAAGATCTAGATTTGTAGCATGTGATGATGAAGTTTGGCCCTGTGTTAGGACCCATGGGATAGGAATCTCCTCCCTCACACTCTTGACTCCTCCTCACAGAGATGGCGAGTTGCTTGTGCCTCCCATACCTACTGGTTCTCTAGAGGACCCACAACCCATAGCCCTCTGCTGCCTTCTCATCTCATCAATCCTCGTTTGCTCCCTTCATCATCATTGCCTTCTTATTTGTGCAGAATCCGAGCCAGGCTCGCATATGTACTCTCCTGGCTCTTCTGGATTAAAATCCTGCTCTTCTAGCTCTGGAAGGTCATCTAGGCATGCATCCTAGACTCTTCTCTTTCCTCTTTTGCTTTCCCCCAGCCACATATGAGGCCATTGTCTTCTTGATCTCTAAGAGCACCTTTTGGCATCCTATTACATCCTTACTTGCCCCAGCTAGATGCACCTTCAATATAGTGGCCCCACCTCCTCCTATATGTTTCTTGCAATAATTGCACTCACTCTTCTTCTTATTGGCTGTTAGTGGCCTCCCTTGTTGCTTGGCTATGTTTGACATCTTTCAAAGAGAGTGTTTGATACAAGAAATACACACTAAGTATCTTAAAAAGCATTACAATAAGCTCAAAAAATTATATACATGCTTTTATGAATAATCTCCTATTTTTAAACATATAACATAAATTAATTAGTATTTTTTTAATATTTTAAAATAATTTCTGAAAATATAAAATATTTTAATATTTTTCAAACAATTAAAATTAATAATTAACAACAAAAAAGTCTGATTCAATACCATCACACCATAAATCAAGTGATGGTGTCTCACATTCATCAATTTGAAGTTCATACATGAGTGTAAACATGTGTATTTTAGGAATATACGTATCTTAGAAAATAAATTTTAAAAAGAGAAAAAAATTAGTAATAATATCCAAAAATTAATTTTAACTTCACGTAATCATAGTTCAATACTCAAGACTAAACATATTTTAATTTGAAAGCAATCTAAGTTGATTTGAGGCATAGACAAAACAAAAATAAAAAATGGGAACTTTGTTAACTCATCTTGTTTGATTCTCAAAAACCCAACCATGGAGGAGCAAGAGTCGAGTTGGAATGCAAAGGAGTTGTTAAAATCAACTCAAATGAAGATAGAAACCAAAGAGATCAGAGAAAATGGTGGAAGGGGTTGAAACTCCAATGGGGCAACGAGTGGAAACTATGAAATTTTGCAGGCTCTACTCGAAAAGGTTAACTTTTACAACTGCGCAAGTATTGTTTCTGCTCGTACCAGAATTTCGTGTCGTATTGACCGAAATTTGACAAAATCTTAGCAGTTTCGTCTCGTTTTCTGAAAATGCAGGCATTTCGATTGAAATTTCAATTGTTTCGATGAAATTTATTCCATGGATGCAATACATACTGGTGAAAATATGGTAGAATACTTGCCATGCTAGAAATTGAATTTTAAAAGAATGGTCTAGGATCCAAAGTTAATCGCTTGGCTACAAAATACTGCTGAACCACCTTAGCTATGGAAAAGAGGGAAAAGTTTGTGAAGAAGGCAAAAGATTGTCGGTGCTAGTGTGTACATATCTTTCTTTATGATTTACAATGAATTTCCAACCGTTTAAGCTGATTTGGTTGTTTTCTGGTATAATAACTGAAGCCAAAAGAAGAACATGTAGCTGATTCAACTTCAATGCGCACGAATGACTTGATGGATGCTCCAAGCAATAGCATTGTTAAGTCGAAAAGGATGTCTTCATCTGAAGCAGTTTCCATTGATGAAACGCTCACACATAACTTTTTGGCTGAGGGAGTAGAGGGAGTAAACAATGAACCTTCATTGTACACTGAACCCACCTCTTGTCCTGAGAATTCAAAGGTGACATCCAACAACCTTCCAAATTTCTGTGTTATCTTTATGTTTCTTGTCATTTTTAATATGGCAATCTCCTTTGCTGTTTCCAGTCAAAAGGTATAATGACATATGCTGCCGATGATAATGTTACCATTCATGTCCCTGGCAATGCGATGAAGAAATCAGTAGAATGTGCGAGAAACAATATCAGGTTATCCTCTCAGAGAGGAGAAGAGAAACTTGATCGTGAGGTTTTCTTCAGAGTCACACCTCTTTCCAACAGAGATAGACTTCTTTTACGAAAAGAAGCACTCAAAATGAAAAGACGTCCTGTGCTTGCTATTGGTAATCTCTTATCCTCCCTCAAAACAGTTTACAGCTTTGGCAAATAGAATAGTTAATTGAGCAATTGTTTGCTTGGCTATAGATTTGTATTGAGAATGCATGTTATCAGGTCTCATCTG
The DNA here is from genome assembly GCF_041222555.1 of Hakea prostrata. Lineage (NCBI taxonomy): Eukaryota > Viridiplantae > Streptophyta > Magnoliopsida > Proteales > Proteaceae > Hakea > Hakea prostrata. Next base: position 11,664,020 of record NC_142607.1, read on the forward strand.
TTTCTTCCATTAATTGAAATGGTATAATGGACACATTTGGCAATCTATGCAGCCATGAGATCAATGAGCCGAGAAAAGTAAAATCCTCTAGATAATGAAGTTAGTTCCAATGGGGCTGAAGGGAGATGAATGGAACTATAAAAATACAATGTAAATAAATAAAAAACAATAAAACAAACACTAGTTGTGAGATCTACGGTAGCAGGCATTAGGATTGGAAGGAAAAAGCAAATAATATAAATAAAGGGTGACCAAATAGAGTGAGATTTGAAGTGCTGCAACTGCCACAAACACACAAACACCAGCTTATGTGGTGATTATTTCTGCCCAAGCTTGGTGGTGGTTTTCTGGAGACGGTTGTGTTATAGGAGAAAATCAATCCACAATCAGACATATTTATGAACCATCCAATAATTTCATTGAAGCCTCAATGAGATCTGATTTGGTATAATGAATCGATTAAGGATTGGGATCCTTATAAGATTAATTAACTTAATCAAAAGATGCTTTAAGTTGAGTAGGTTGGGAACTTTGTAAAAGGCTTTAACCTTACTTATGAATGCTCCTACAGCTGACAGAAAATCTTCTCAGTGTACAGAGCAGATCAAGCATATGAGAGATTTCTCATGAGAATCAAATAAGCTCACTGGGTTTGAGAAAACAAGGGGGGAGAGGGGAGTCAGAAACAGAAGAAGTATTATCTGTTATTGGGGGAAACAGACAGAAGGCAGCAGCAGTAAGCTATAACTAGTAATGGAGAATTCAAGTACCAGCTGGCTGGAAGAGCCTTCTAGAGTTTATGGTTCTCGAATTTCCAAGTTTCTTTGTCTCTCATGCACGGTCCATTGTTTTGGCCTCTGTCTGGCTCTTGTTTTCCTGTTTTAATTGTTAAGTGGTTTAGTTCTGGATGAAACAGGACAAGCAATTCCAGTCATGCTTTGGAATGTTTTCTTTGTTTTCTCATGATCCTAATTCTTTTAGGACTATCCAGCACTGCTGGTTAACCAGAGGAGTTTCTAGAGATGGCTTTAGTTTCATCTTTCCTATCCTCTCCAGGGTTGACCGAGTCTTTCACATGCTCAGTATGACTCAGGAATTTAATGAATGAAGAAGCTATCTTGCTGCTCTCGTTCTTTGGATTTGGTTGCATAGGACTGATGGGTTCTGGGCTAGCTTTAACTGATTTCTGCTTGATAATGGATTTACTGAGTAAGAGACTTCCATGTAAGTTTTATTCATCAGTTTCTGTTCTAGAATTCCATGTTCTACAGGCAATTCTGTTTCCTTCAGCTTCTGGTTTGCTATTCTGTTTGTGATTTCACCTTGCTGTTTAATCACTAAGTTAAATTCTTAATTGATTTCTGTTTAATCCTTTTAAGGTTTTCCTTCAATTCAACGAGTCTGAGATTTCCTACTTTCAGTAGGATTCATTCATATCTTTAACTCTGGTGTTCAGAATTGCATCAAACTTGGTGGGCTTGATCATCTTGTTGAACTAGACCTTGACTTAAGTTTTGGGTCCACGAGGGAATTTCTATTTTGAGTTTTTCTGATATTTGGTAAATCTGGTCGTGGTTCCTTTTTCTCTGTGATTCTAAAATTTTCAGGTTTTCTAACATTCTACTTTGTTTGAAGTTGAACGACCTCCATTGATTAGCTTAGCCGATCTTCAAGACCGCAAATTTGCAGACTCAAAATTCTAGCACTACCTGAGACCATATGATTTTTATACACAACTTCTACCTCAATATAACAGTCACCATTCAAAATACCAGGTGACCACCTAGTTTTGCCACGTGGCACATTTAACGGCATTGAAATTTCGTGGTCAAACAGACCCGAAGGTCCCTAGTTCACGTCTCAGTTTTTAGCTTAAGCAAAGTTGGTCATGTGGCAAAACAAAACATTAAAAGTTGTAGGATTGTAAGGTTTTAAGGACATACGTGGAAGGGTGTGATGTTAGATGGGAGAGTAGATGATTAAATATGAGCTCAAATTTGACAAGGGGGCTAATTGAGATCATCCCTTATGGTTAGGACTTAGGAACTGCTGCATCAGCTTTCCATATCCATACATGGGTATTACACCCTACAGAAGTACGGGTGCACTCCTCATATACATTCTGCTGATGCGTATTGTTGTTATCATCTTTATGGTCAGCTTCTGTGACCCATTTTTTCTTTATCCACTCACTACTGGTGGGGTGTTTTTCATACTCCAAAGATGCGAGTGGATTGAAACAATGAATATTCGTTAGGTTACACTGTTGTTGCACCATTTCAATCTGCTTCTGTTTGGGCCAGGCTGATGTAAATTCATGCATAGCCTTCTTATTTCCTATGTCTTGAGCCAGCAGCTTGCCCAACCTTAAGTTTCCCATGCAACAGAGCCATCTCGGAATTAGCACCGAACTCTAATATTGAGAGAGTTCAAGGTGGGGTTATTTTGTGGGTCTAGTTTCCCTTTGGGTTTGGACTTCCTCTACCCCTCCTTTCTGTATCCAGTGCAATCTATGGAGGCTTGTCTGCTTGTGCTTTAGCTTTTTTCATCTGTTTTGTGAGGTTCAGTAAAAATGTAACTCATATGCTTCCGAGAAACCAAATGAAGAATCTGATAAGTACCAAAAAATAGCTTTTGTAATTAAAATACTGATAATTGATCACACTGTGGTAGCATTACTGAATTTGTCACCCTTCCTACAGTTGGGCTTCAGACTGTTGTTCAGAGTGATACGTTTAAATTGGAACTGGTGTTAGTTATCACCATTGTGAAATGGAGCTGGTCTTTTGCATGCATGAATATGTTTTGGTAGTGCCACAGCTTTCACAAGTATGTGGCAGGAAATCTTTCTGAATCCCAAGCTACAAGATTGGTGTGGTGGAGTGCCAAATTTGTCATATGACCAAAAAAATAAAGGAGTGCAAAGTTGTCTTCTTGATAGAGATGCTCCTTACTTGTCTATAGATCTCTTGAATTCTAAATCATGGTACTAATACATTTTATTGCTTTAAATCAGGGAGGAACAATGTCGTTACGGGTGTTGCAAAAACATTGAAGACACATTTCCGAAAGAATCGCCTTGCAATAGTCAACATCAAAAACAGGGCCAAGGGAACTTCAACCCAGGAGGTGATCTTCATGCTTGAGGTTTGTCCTGTTTCAATTGCCTCTTTCTGGTGCCTCCCATCTCATAGGAAAGATTTAAGGCACGCTCTCCAATTCTGTTTTTTGCAGCAAGCAACTGGTGCAGTTTTAGTCTCTCAGGAGCCCAGCAAAGTGATACTTTACAGGGGTTGGGATGATAGGGAACAGCCTGGTGTTGATAAACAATCCTCAAGTACCACCCCAGCATGCAACAGAAGGACCACCGAGGAGGTTCCTCCCCAGCTAATGGCAGCAATTAGAACTGAATGTGGATTGCAGAGTAGCCTGGGAGAATAACATTGTACGGTGGTATAGTTTTTGAAATGGTAAGTAGACAACCACACCTGCTAAGCTTCTAATGCTCACAAGGTTTCAAGTTTACTACATACTCAGCCTCAAAAGCGCTCGAGTGGACTTCCACATATGAAATAATTTGACTGTAGGGGTTGAAGGCCTGGACTACTTCAATAACTTGGTTTCAGGTTGGGTGAATCATGAGCTAACTCTGGACTTCAGATCTGCTATGAAGGAGAGAGGTCTGTTGTGATGCAATACTTCCATTTCATTGCACTATTTGGGATCCTATGATTGCGTCATGTCCGCATGTTCGACGGCTTTGCAGCTTTATGCATCCTACGGCATCAGACATTTATCAAATGTTTTAGTTGCTGGCCTGCGTGCATGGACCATGAAGGTAGGTCATACACAACAGAGGGGATGTTTTTGTTGCTGGCCTGTGTATATGGACCATGAAGGTAACCCGTACTCAACAGAAGGGATGTTTCAAGTGTTTCGCTTTCATCAGGGTTGGAACTCAGTCCACAGGTTTCTGGACAAAAATAGAGTGGCCTTGATTGTTACAATCATCTGATGTGACTTTCCACTTTTATTGGCACTGTTTATTGAACTTATTAGACTCAGAAGACTCTAAGACAGCTCTGGTTTAACATGGTTGTCCCATATTCTCTTTTCTGTTCTCATGCTTGGCAAATTCAATTGTATTCTGGCCCTTGTTGGTTCGTTTCTTTTTTACTGAAGCTATTTTCCGGGACAGAGGAACAACAATAAGAAAATATTATAGAAAGGAAAAACCATCGGGTAAGCATTGCAGCTGCGTGGAAGGCTTTCAAAAATATTCATATTTGACTTTTTGACCATGTCCCTTATCAATCTATAGCTGTATCTGGACCAAATCTATTTGATTCAATTTATACATTCTGATTTGTCCCTTCTCTCTTTTGGTTCCAATTTCTCATGTACAGGATGTGCCCTGATTTTGGCTTCTAGCGTTATGGACTATAATTTCATAAGCAGGTGGGGATCGAAGTAGGTATGTTATGTTCTTACAGCTAATTTCAGTACTAGGGAATCTGCCATTGTACATTTAGGATGTGGCTTGGATCAATCAGCATGTGAAATCGATTGATTCTTACTCAACTCCAGTAACTGACCCAGACAATCAGCTTTTCAGATGACCAAAAGACAAGGCTCCCCATGGCGAATCCGAATCATCCCCGTCGCTCCCCGATGGCTTCTTGACCACAAAAACCAGTGGGTCCCACTGGCGGAAAAAAAAAGTTTTTTATTTTATTTTTTCCAAAAGGTGTTTTTCACCGTGAGCCCCACTGATCTTTGAGATCAGGAAGCGTCGGGGAGCACTTTCGGGGTCGTTGATCCGGACTCTCTCATAGTGGGTTCTAGAATAAATCCTAATGCAAAGTCTAATCTGATTTTAGAATCTTAACCATCCACCTTCTACAGTTCAAGTTTGCGAACTTGAACGCCGCTGCTGATGGATCGAAATGGATGGTCGAGATTTAATCTTAGTTAAGATTTGATCTCGACCGTCGGCAGCACAGTAAGTACTGGAGTTCAACCTGACAGTTCTACTACTAAAAACAATTTAAACGTTTAATTTCAGTCATTTTTAATCTCTGGTACCCAATTATGGAAGCTGCCTTGAAAGAACCCGTGAATTGAATTCTGAGACCCACCTGGCCACCTCACTCGCTTTCTCTGTTTCACTTCAGAGTCAAGAGTCGGGAGAAAAACCCGGGTGAAAAGAGAGACTAATAAAATGATTAAACAAACCCTGGAAACTTCGGGTCACAGTGGTACCGTGACCCACATGGGTGTCGGTTCTACCAAGAGGTCAACCCGCCATGATGGGATTGGGCCGCGTAGCGTGTAACACATCATGCAGCTTAGCATGCGTTTGCCGTTTGACAAAGAGGGGATTGGGTGAAGGAGGAGGGGGAAGGGTTTTGAATCTGGAAAATTATGAGAGGGAATCTCATTTTCACATGGGAGGAGGCCCAGTGATGGTGATATGTCACTGAGAAAAAGAGAATGTTGAAGTTAAGATACAACGGTGAATGACATTTTGTCTCCTCTTAAATATCATATTTTGAAGCTGCTTTCCATGATTTCATCTTACATATTTTCATCCCTCTTCTTCTTTTCTTTTTTTTCTTTTTTGTTACATTAAAAGAGGGAGAAGCTTCGAGGAATATTACAACTTAGTAAGGAATCTATCAGTAGAGACCAATACATCACAAAAGGGGAAGAAATGTAAGACATTTGCCAATAATGGGTTAGTCAAGCGGTTAAAGATCCGCCCTCTCACGAGGAGGTTCTGAGTTTGCACCCACTCGGTGGCGTATATTAGCAATTTAATTCTCATTCCATAGTTTCAAGCTACCTTTCTAAAAAAAATAAAAAAAGTATCCGCTACAAAGTTTGATTCTCTAAGGACATGCTAAAATTGAATAGATGTTGCCAGGTTTTTTATATTTTTCATTCATTTACTAGTATAAGTTTTTATCTATAAATTCATTTTTTTTTCTTTTTTTTTTTAAAAATCAAAATTCATTTCAAAGAATAGGAAAATGACAAGGTGTCGGAGTTACAAAGATCCAACAACCAAGTAGTGGAATTTGGCCAGTTAGTCCTC